>NW_027437983.1:0-55275 GCF_965140245.1 Athene noctua | reverse complement strand
TACCCGCTGCCCGGAACGCTACGCAGGGCAAAAGCGGTTCTCGTCCTCCGTGCTTGCTTTTTCTCAGAAAGAGCCGTGGTGTGCGTTTTCGCCGGAAAACGCGTTTTCGGCCGAAAACGTGTACGTTTGCACTTCCCCGCCACAGGGAAGCTGCTAGCCGGGAATTCTCTGCCTGGTTCTACCCGCTGCCCGGAACGCTACGCAGGGCAAAAGCGGTTCTCGTCCTCCGTGCTTGCTTTTTCTCAGAAAGAGCCGTGGTGTGCGTTTTCGCCGGAAAACGCGTTTTCGGCCGAAAACGTGTACGTTTGCACTTCCCCGCCACAGGGAAGCTGCTAGCCGGGAATTCTCTGCCTGGTTCTACCCGCTGCCCGGAACGCTACGCAGGGCAAAAGCGGTTCTCGTCCTCCGTGCTTGCTTTTTCTCAGAAAGAGCCGTGGTGTGCGTTTTCGCCGGAAAACGCGTTTTCGGCCGAAAACGTGTACGTTTGCACTTCCCCGCCACAGGGAAGCTGCTAGCCGGGAATTCTCTGCCTGGTTCTACCCGCTGCCCGGAACGCTACGCAGGGCAAAAGCGGTTCTCGTCCTCCGTGCTTGCTTTTTCTCAGAAAGAGCCGTGGTGTGCGTTTTCGCCGGAAAACGCGTTTTCGGCCGAAAACGTGTACGTTTGCACTTCCCCGCCACAGGGAAGCTGCTAGCCGGGAATTCTCTGCCTGGTTCTACCCGCTGCCCGGAACGCTACGCAGGGCAAAAGCGGTTCTCGTCCTCCGTGCTTGCTTTTTCTCAGAAAGAGCCGTGGTGTGCGTTTTCGCCGGAAAACGCGTTTTCGGCCGAAAACGTGTACGTTTGCACTTCCCCGCCACAGGGAAGCTGCTAGCCGGGAATTCTCTGCCTGGTTCTACCCGCTGCCCGGAACGCTACGCAGGGCAAAAGCGGTTCTCGTCCTCCGTGCTTGCTTTTTCTCAGAAAGAGCCGTGGTGTGCGTTTTCGCCGGAAAACGCGTTTTCGGCCGAAAACGTGTACGTTTGCACTTCCCCGCCACAGGGAAGCTGCTAGCCGGGAATTCTCTGCCTGGTTCTACCCGCTGCCCGGAACGCTACGCAGGGCAAAAGCGGTTCTCGTCCTCCGTGCTTGCTTTTTCTCAGAAAGAGCCGTGGTGTGCGTTTTCGCCGGAAAACGCGTTTTCGGCCGAAAACGTGTACGTTTGCACTTCCCCGCCACAGGGAAGCTGCTAGCCGGGAATTCTCTGCCTGGTTCTACCCGCTGCCCGGAACGCTACGCAGGGCAAAAGCGGTTCTCGTCCTCCGTGCTTGCTTTTTCTCAGAAAGAGCCGTGGTGTGCGTTTTCGCCGGAAAACGCGTTTTCGGCCGAAAACGTGTACGTTTGCACTTCCCCGCCACAGGGAAGCTGCTAGCCGGGAATTCTCTGCCTGGTTCTACCCGCTGCCCGGAACGCTACGCAGGGCAAAAGCGGTTCTCGTCCTCCGTGCTTGCTTTTTCTCAGAAAGAGCCGTGGTGTGCGTTTTCGCCGGAAAACGCGTTTTCGGCCGAAAACGTGTACGTTTGCACTTCCCCGCCACAGGGAAGCTGCTAGCCGGGAATTCTCTGCCTGGTTCTACCCGCTGCCCGGAACGCTACGCAGGGCAAAAGCGGTTCTCGTCCTCCGTGCTTGCTTTTTCTCAGAAAGAGCCGTGGTGTGCGTTTTCGCCGGAAAACGCGTTTTCGGCCGAAAACGTGTACGTTTGCACTTCCCCGCCACAGGGAAGCTGCTAGCCGGGAATTCTCTGCCTGGTTCTACCCGCTGCCCGGAACGCTACGCAGGGCAAAAGCGGTTCTCGTCCTCCGTGCTTGCTTTTTCTCAGAAAGAGCCGTGGTGTGCGTTTTCGCCGGAAAACGCGTTTTCGGCCGAAAACGTGTACGTTTGCACTTCCCCGCCACAGGGAAGCTGCTAGCCGGGAATTCTCTGCCTGGTTCTACCCGCTGCCCGGAACGCTACGCAGGGCAAAAGCGGTTCTCGTCCTCCGTGCTTGCTTTTTCTCAGAAAGAGCCGTGGTGTGCGTTTTCGCCGGAAAACGCGTTTTCGGCCGAAAACGTGTACGTTTGCACTTCCCCGCCACAGGGAAGCTGCTAGCCGGGAATTCTCTGCCTGGTTCTACCCGCTGCCCGGAACGCTACGCAGGGCAAAAGCGGTTCTCGTCCTCCGTGCTTGCTTTTTCTCAGAAAGAGCCGTGGTGTGCGTTTTCGCCGGAAAACGCGTTTTCGGCCGAAAACGTGTACGTTTGCACTTCCCCGCCACAGGGAAGCTGCTAGCCGGGAATTCTCTGCCTGGTTCTACCCGCTGCCCGGAACGCTACGCAGGGCAAAAGCGGTTCTCGTCCTCCGTGCTTGCTTTTTCTCAGAAAGAGCCGTGGTGTGCGTTTTCGCCGGAAAACGCGTTTTCGGCCGAAAACGTGTACGTTTGCACTTCCCCGCCACAGGGAAGCTGCTAGCCGGGAATTCTCTGCCTGGTTCTACCCGCTGCCCGGAACGCTACGCAGGGCAAAAGCGGTTCTCGTCCTCCGTGCTTGCTTTTTCTCAGAAAGAGCCGTGGTGTGCGTTTTCGCCGGAAAACGCGTTTTCGGCCGAAAACGTGTACGTTTGCACTTCCCCGCCACAGGGAAGCTGCTAGCCGGGAATTCTCTGCCTGGTTCTACCCGCTGCCCGGAACGCTACGCAGGGCAAAAGCGGTTCTCGTCCTCCGTGCTTGCTTTTTCTCAGAAAGAGCCGTGGTGTGCGTTTTCGCCGGAAAACGCGTTTTCGGCCGAAAACGTGTACGTTTGCACTTCCCCGCCACAGGGAAGCTGCTAGCCGGGAATTCTCTGCCTGGTTCTACCCGCTGCCCGGAACGCTACGCAGGGCAAAAGCGGTTCTCGTCCTCCGTGCTTGCTTTTTCTCAGAAAGAGCCGTGGTGTGCGTTTTCGCCGGAAAACGCGTTTTCGGCCGAAAACGTGTACGTTTGCACTTCCCCGCCACAGGGAAGCTGCTAGCCGGGAATTCTCTGCCTGGTTCTACCCGCTGCCCGGAACGCTACGCAGGGCAAAAGCGGTTCTCGTCCTCCGTGCTTGCTTTTTCTCAGAAAGAGCCGTGGTGTGCGTTTTCGCCGGAAAACGCGTTTTCGGCCGAAAACGTGTACGTTTGCACTTCCCCGCCACAGGGAAGCTGCTAGCCGGGAATTCTCTGCCTGGTTCTACCCGCTGCCCGGAACGCTACGCAGGGCAAAAGCGGTTCTCGTCCTCCGTGCTTGCTTTTTCTCAGAAAGAGCCGTGGTGTGCGTTTTCGCCGGAAAACGCGTTTTCGGCCGAAAACGTGTACGTTTGCACTTCCCCGCCACAGGGAAGCTGCTAGCCGGGAATTCTCTGCCTGGTTCTACCCGCTGCCCGGAACGCTACGCAGGGCAAAAGCGGTTCTCGTCCTCCGTGCTTGCTTTTTCTCAGAAAGAGCCGTGGTGTGCGTTTTCGCCGGAAAACGCGTTTTCGGCCGAAAACGTGTACGTTTGCACTTCCCCGCCACAGGGAAGCTGCTAGCCGGGAATTCTCTGCCTGGTTCTACCCGCTGCCCGGAACGCTACGCAGGGCAAAAGCGGTTCTCGTCCTCCGTGCTTGCTTTTTCTCAGAAAGAGCCGTGGTGTGCGTTTTCGCCGGAAAACGCGTTTTCGGCCGAAAACGTGTACGTTTGCACTTCCCCGCCACAGGGAAGCTGCTAGCCGGGAATTCTCTGCCTGGTTCTACCCGCTGCCCGGAACGCTACGCAGGGCAAAAGCGGTTCTCGTCCTCCGTGCTTGCTTTTTCTCAGAAAGAGCCGTGGTGTGCGTTTTCGCCGGAAAACGCGTTTTCGGCCGAAAACGTGTACGTTTGCACTTCCCCGCCACAGGGAAGCTGCTAGCCGGGAATTCTCTGCCTGGTTCTACCCGCTGCCCGGAACGCTACGCAGGGCAAAAGCGGTTCTCGTCCTCCGTGCTTGCTTTTTCTCAGAAAGAGCCGTGGTGTGCGTTTTCGCCGGAAAACGCGTTTTCGGCCGAAAACGTGTACGTTTGCACTTCCCCGCCACAGGGAAGCTGCTAGCCGGGAATTCTCTGCCTGGTTCTACCCGCTGCCCGGAACGCTACGCAGGGCAAAAGCGGTTCTCGTCCTCCGTGCTTGCTTTTTCTCAGAAAGAGCCGTGGTGTGCGTTTTCGCCGGAAAACGCGTTTTCGGCCGAAAACGTGTACGTTTGCACTTCCCCGCCACAGGGAAGCTGCTAGCCGGGAATTCTCTGCCTGGTTCTACCCGCTGCCCGGAACGCTACGCAGGGCAAAAGCGGTTCTCGTCCTCCGTGCTTGCTTTTTCTCAGAAAGAGCCGTGGTGTGCGTTTTCGCCGGAAAACGCGTTTTCGGCCGAAAACGTGTACGTTTGCACTTCCCCGCCACAGGGAAGCTGCTAGCCGGGAATTCTCTGCCTGGTTCTACCCGCTGCCCGGAACGCTACGCAGGGCAAAAGCGGTTCTCGTCCTCCGTGCTTGCTTTTTCTCAGAAAGAGCCGTGGTGTGCGTTTTCGCCGGAAAACGCGTTTTCGGCCGAAAACGTGTACGTTTGCACTTCCCCGCCACAGGGAAGCTGCTAGCCGGGAATTCTCTGCCTGGTTCTACCCGCTGCCCGGAACGCTACGCAGGGCAAAAGCGGTTCTCGTCCTCCGTGCTTGCTTTTTCTCAGAAAGAGCCGTGGTGTGCGTTTTGGCCGGAAAACGCGTTTTCGGCCGAAAACGTGTACGTTTGCACTTCCCCGCCACAGGGAAGCCGCTAGCCGGGAATTCTCTGCCTGGTTCTACCCGCTGCCCGGAACGCTACGCAGGGCAAAAGCGGTTCTCGTCCTCCGTGCTTGCTTTTTCTCAGAAAGAGCCGTGGTGTGCGTTTTCGCCGGAAAACGCGTTTTCGGCCGAAAACGTGTACGTTTGCACTTCCCCGCCACAGGGAAGCTGCTAGCCGGGAATTCTCTGCCTGGTTCTACCCGCTGCCCGGAACGCTACGCAGGGCAAAAGCGGTTCTCGTCCTCCGTGCTTGCTTTTTCTCAGAAAGAGCCGTGGTGTGCGTTTTCGCCGGAAAACGCGTTTTCGGCCGAAAACGTGTACGTTTGCACTTCCCCGCCACAGGGAAGCTGCTAGCCGGGAATTCTCTGCCTGGTTCTACCCGCTGCCCGGAACGCTACGCAGGGCAAAAGCGGTTCTCGTCCTCCGTGCTTGCTTTTTCTCAGAAAGAGCCGTGGTGTGCGTTTTCGCCGGAAAACGCGTTTTCGGCCGAAAACGTGTACGTTTGCACTTCCCCGCCACAGGGAAGCTGCTAGCCGGGAATTCTCTGCCTGGTTCTACCCGCTGCCCGGAACGCTACGCAGGGCAAAAGCGGTTCTCGTCCTCCGTGCTTGCTTTTTCTCAGAAAGAGCCGTGGTGTGCGTTTTCGCCGGAAAACGCGTTTTCGGCCGAAAACGTGTACGTTTGCACTTCCCCGCCACAGGGAAGCTGCTAGCCGGGAATTCTCTGCCTGGTTCTACCCGCTGCCCGGAACGCTACGCAGGGCAAAAGCGGTTCTCGTCCTCCGTGCTTGCTTTTTCTCAGAAAGAGCCGTGGTGTGCGTTTTCGCCGGAAAACGCGTTTTCGGCCGAAAACGTGTACGTTTGCACTTCCCCGCCACAGGGAAGCTGCTAGCCGGGAATTCTCTGCCTGGTTCTACCCGCTGCCCGGAACGCTACGCAGGGCAAAAGCGGTTCTCGTCCTCCGTGCTTGCTTTTTCTCAGAAAGAGCCGTGGTGTGCGTTTTCGCCGGAAAACGCGTTTTCGGCCGAAAACGTGTACGTTTGCACTTCCCCGCCACAGGGAAGCTGCTAGCCGGGAATTCTCTGCCTGGTTCTACCCGCTGCCCGGAACGCTACGCAGGGCAAAAGCGGTTCTCGTCCTCCGTGCTTGCTTTTTCTCAGAAAGAGCCGTGGTGTGCGTTTTCGCCGGAAAACGCGTTTTCGGCCGAAAACGTGTACGTTTGCACTTCCCCGCCACAGGGAAGCTGCTAGCCGGGAATTCTCTGCCTGGTTCTACCCGCTGCCCGGAACGCTACGCAGGGCAAAAGCGGTTCTCGTCCTCCGTGCTTGCTTTTTCTCAGAAAGAGCCGTGGTGTGCGTTTTCGCCGGAAAACGCGTTTTCGGCCGAAAACGTGTACGTTTGCACTTCCCCGCCACAGGGAAGCTGCTAGCCGGGAATTCTCTGCCTGGTTCTACCCGCTGCCCGGAACGCTACGCAGGGCAAAAGCGGTTCTCGTCCTCCGTGCTTGCTTTTTCTCAGAAAGAGCCGTGGTGTGCGTTTTCGCCGGAAAACGCGTTTTCGGCCGAAAACGTGTACGTTTGCACTTCCCCGCCACAGGGAAGCTGCTAGCCGGGAATTCTCTGCCTGGTTCTACCCGCTGCCCGGAACGCTACGCAGGGCAAAAGCGGTTCTCGTCCTCCGTGCTTGCTTTTTCTCAGAAAGAGCCGTGGTGTGCGTTTTCGCCGGAAAACGCGTTTTCGGCCGAAAACGTGTACGTTTGCACTTCCCCGCCACAGGGAAGCTGCTAGCCGGGAATTCTCTGCCTGGTTCTACCCGCTGCCCGGAACGCTACGCAGGGCAAAAGCGGTTCTCGTCCTCCGTGCTTGCTTTTTCTCAGAAAGAGCCGTGGTGTGCGTTTTCGCCGGAAAACGCGTTTTCGGCCGAAAACGTGTACGTTTGCACTTCCCCGCCACAGGGAAGCTGCTAGCCGGGAATTCTCTGCCTGGTTCTACCCGCTGCCCGGAACGCTACGCAGGGCAAAAGCGGTTCTCGTCCTCCGTGCTTGCTTTTTCTCAGAAAGAGCCGTGGTGTGCGTTTTCGCCGGAAAACGCGTTTTCGGCCGAAAACGTGTACGTTTGCACTTCCCCGCCACAGGGAAGCTGCTAGCCGGGAATTCTCTGCCTGGTTCTACCCGCTGCCCGGAACGCTACGCAGGGCAAAAGCGGTTCTCGTCCTCCGTGCTTGCTTTTTCTCAGAAAGAGCCGTGGTGTGCGTTTTCGCCGGAAAACGCGTTTTCGGCCGAAAACGTGTACGTTTGCACTTCCCCGCCACAGGGAAGCTGCTAGCCGGGAATTCTCTGCCTGGTTCTACCCGCTGCCCGGAACGCTACGCAGGGCAAAAGCGGTTCTCGTCCTCCGTGCTTGCTTTTTCTCAGAAAGAGCCGTGGTGTGCGTTTTCGCCGGAAAACGCGTTTTCGGCCGAAAACGTGTACGTTTGCACTTCCCCGCCACAGGGAAGCTGCTAGCCGGGAATTCTCTGCCTGGTTCTACCCGCTGCCCGGAACGCTACGCAGGGCAAAAGCGGTTCTCGTCCTCCGTGCTTGCTTTTTCTCAGAAAGAGCCGTGGTGTGCGTTTTCGCCGGAAAACGCGTTTTCGGCCGAAAACGTGTACGTTTGCACTTCCCCGCCACAGGGAAGCTGCTAGCCGGGAATTCTCTGCCTGGTTCTACCCGCTGCCCGGAACGCTACGCAGGGCAAAAGCGGTTCTCGTCCTCCGTGCTTGCTTTTTCTCAGAAAGAGCCGTGGTGTGCGTTTTCGCCGGAAAACGCGTTTTCGGCCGAAAACGTGTACGTTTGCACTTCCCCGCCACAGGGAAGCTGCTAGCCGGGAATTCTCTGCCTGGTTCTACCCGCTGCCCGGAACGCTACGCAGGGCAAAAGCGGTTCTCGTCCTCCGTGCTTGCTTTTTCTCAGAAAGAGCCGTGGTGTGCGTTTTCGCCGGAAAACGCGTTTTCGGCCGAAAACGTGTACGTTTGCACTTCCCCGCCACAGGGAAGCTGCTAGCCGGGAATTCTCTGCCTGGTTCTACCCGCTGCCCGGAACGCTACGCAGGGCAAAAGCGGTTCTCGTCCTCCGTGCTTGCTTTTTCTCAGAAAGAGCCGTGGTGTGCGTTTTCGCCGGAAAACGCGTTTTCGGCCGAAAACGTGTACGTTTGCACTTCCCCGCCACAGGGAAGCTGCTAGCCGGGAATTCTCTGCCTGGTTCTACCCGCTGCCCGGAACGCTACGCAGGGCAAAAGCGGTTCTCGTCCTCCGTGCTTGCTTTTTCTCAGAAAGAGCCGTGTGTGCGTTTTCGCCGGAAAACGCGTTTTCGGCCGAAAACGTGTACGTTTGCACTTCCCCGCCACAGGGAAGCTGCTAGCCGGGAATTCTCTGCCTGGTTCTACCCGCTGCCCGGAACGCTACGCAGGGCAAAAGCGGTTCTCGACCTCCGTGCTTGCTTTTTCTCAGAAAGAGCCGTGGTGTGCGTTTTCGCCGGAAAACGCGTTTTCGGCCGAAAACTTGTACGTTTGCACTTCCCCGCCACAGGGAAGCTGCTAGCCGGGAATTCTCTGCCTGGTTCTACCCGCTGCCCGGAACGCTACGCAGGGCAAAAGCGGTTCTCGTCCTCCGTGCTTGCTTTTTCTCAGAAAGAGCCGTGGTGTGCGTTTTCGCCGGAAAACGCGTTTTCGGCCGAAAACGTGTACGTTTAAGTGCAAACGTACACGTTTTCGGCCGAAAACGCGTTTTCCGGCGAAAACGCACACCACGGCTCTTTCTGAGAAAAAGCAAGCACGGAGGACGAGAACCGCTTTTGCCCTGCGTAGCGTTCCGGGCAGCGGGTAGAACCAGGCAGAGAATTCCCGGCTAGCAGCTTCCCTGTGGCGGGGA
This sequence comes from Athene noctua, assembly GCF_965140245.1. Lineage (NCBI taxonomy): Eukaryota > Metazoa > Chordata > Aves > Strigiformes > Strigidae > Athene > Athene noctua. The sequence continues at coordinate 46,555 of NW_027437983.1, read as the reverse complement.
AGTGCAAACGTACAAGTTTTCGGCCGAAAACGCGTTTTCCGGCGAAAACGCACACCACGGCTCTTTCTGAGAAAAAGCAAGCACGGAGGTCGAGAACCGCTTTTGCCCTGCGTAGCGTTCCGGGCAGCGGGTAGAACCAGGCAGAGAATTCCCGGCTAGCAGCTTCCCTGTGGCGGGGAAGTGCAAACGTACACGTTTTCGGCCGAAAACGCGTTTTCCGGCGAAAACGCACACCACGGCTCTTTCTGAGAAAAAGCAAGCACGGAGGACGAGAACCGCTTTTGCCCTGCGTAGCGTTCCGGGCAGCGGGTAGAACCAGGCAGAGAATTCCCGGCTAGCAGCTTCCCTGTGGCGGGGAAGTGCAAACGTACACGTTTTCGGCCGAAAACGCGTTTTCCGGCGAAAACGCACACCACGGCTCTTTCTGAGAAAAAGCAAGCACGGAGGACGAGAACCGCTTTTGCCCTGCGTAGCGTTCCGGGCAGCGGGTAGAACCAGGCAGAGAATTCCCGGCTAGCAGCTTCCCTGTGGCGGGGAAGTGCAAACGTACACGTTTTCGGCCGAAAACGCGTTTTCCGGCGAAAACGCACACCACGGCTCTTTCTGAGAAAAAGCAAGCACGGAGGACGAGAACCGCTTTTGCCCTGCGTAGCGTTCCGGGCAGCGGGTAGAACCAGGCAGAGAATTCCCGGCTAGCAGCTTCCCTGTGGCGGGGAAGTGCAAACGTACACGTTTTCGGCCGAAAACGCGTTTTCCGGCGAAAACGCACACCACGGCTCTTTCTGAGAAAAAGCAAGCACGGAGGACGAGAACCGCTTTTGCCCTGCGTAGCGTTCCGGGCAGCGGGTAGAACCAGGCAGAGAATTCCCGGCTAGCAGCTTCCCTGTGGCGGGGAAGTGCAGACGTACACGTTTTCGGCCGAAAACGCGTTTTCCGGCGAAAACGCACACCACGGCTCTTTCTGAGAAAAAGCAAGCACGGAGGACGAGAACCGCTTTTGCCCTGCGTAGCGTTCCGGGCAGCGGGTAGAACCAGGCAGAGAATTCCCGGCTAGCAGCTTCCCTGTGGCGGGGAAGTGCAGACGTACACGTTTTCGGCCGAAAACGCGTTTTCCGGCGAAAACGCACACCACGGCTCTTTCTGAGAAAAAGCAAGCACGGAGGACGAGAACCGCTTTTGCCCTGCGTAGCGTTCCGGGCAGCGGGTAGAACCAGGCAGAGAATTCCCGGCTAGCAGCTTCCCTGTGGCGGGGAAGTGCAAACGTACACGTTTTCGGCCGAAAACGCGTTTTCCGGCGAAAACGCACACCACGGCTCTTTCTGAGAAAAAGCAAGCACGGAGGACGAGAACCGCTTTTGCCCTGCGTAGCGTTCCGGGCAGCGGGTAGAACCAGGCAGAGAATTCCCGGCTAGCAGCTTCCCTGTGGCGGGGAAGTGCAAACGTACACGTTTTCGGCCGAAAACGCGTTTTCCGGCGAAAACGCACACCACGGCTCTTTCTGAGAAAAAGCAAGCACGGAGGACGAGAACCGCTTTTGCCCTGCGTAGCGTTCCGGGCAGCGGGTAGAACCAGGCAGAGAATTCCCGGCTAGCAGCTTCCCTGTGGCGGGGAAGTGCAAACGTACACGTTTTCGGCCGAAAACGCGTTTTCCGGCGAAAACGCACACCACGGCTCTTTCTGAGAAAAAGCAAGCACGGAGGACGAGAACCGCTTTTGCCCTGCGTAGCGTTCCGGGCAGCGGGTAGAACCAGGCAGAGAATTCCCGGCTAGCAGCTTCCCTGTGGCGGGGAAGTGCAAACGTACACGTTTTCGGCCGAAAACGCGTTTTCCGGCGAAAACGCACACCACGGCTCTTTCTGAGAAAAAGCAAGCACGGAGGACGAGAACCGCTTTTGCCCTGCGTAGCGTTCCGGGCAGCGGGTAGAACCAGGCAGAGAATTCCCGGCTAGCAGCTTCCCTGTGGCGGGGAAGTGCAAACGTACACGTTTTCGGCCGAAAACGCGTTTTCCGGCGAAAACGCACACCACGGCTCTTTCTGAGAAAAAGCAAGCACGGAGGACGAGAACCGCTTTTGCCCTGCGTAGCGTTCCGGGCAGCGGGTAGAACCAGGCAGAGAATTCCCGGCTAGCAGCTTCCCTGTGGCGGGGAAGTGCAAACGTACACGTTTTCGGCCGAAAACGCGTTTTCCGGCGAAAACGCACACCACGGCTCTTTCTGAGAAAAAGCAAGCACGGAGGACGAGAACCGCTTTTGCCCTGCGTAGCGTTCCGGGCAGCGGGTAGAACCAGGCAGAGAATTCCCGGCTAGCAGCTTCCCTGTGGCGGGGAAGTGCAAACGTACACGTTTTCGGCCGAAAACGCGTTTTCCGGCGAAAACGCACACCACGGCTCTTTCTGAGAAAAAGCAAGCACGGAGGACGAGAACCGCTTTTGCCCTGCGTAGCGTTCCGGGCAGCGGGTAGAACCAGGCAGAGAATTCCCGGCTAGCAGCTTCCCTGTGGCGGGGAAGTGCAAACGTACACGTTTTCGGCCGAAAACGCGTTTTCCGGCGAAAACGCACACCACGGCTCTTTCTGAGAAAAAGCAAGCACGGAGGACGAGAACCGCTTTTGCCCTGCGTAGCGTTCCGGGCAGCGGGTAGAACCAGGCAGAGAATTCCCGGCTAGCAGCTTCCCTGTGGCGGGGAAGTGCAAACGTACACGTTTTCGGCCGAAAACGCGTTTTCCGGCGAAAACGCACACCACGGCTCTTTCTGAGAAAAAGCAAGCACGGAGGACGAGAACCGCTTTTGCCCTGCGTAGCGTTCCGGGCAGCGGGTAGAACCAGGCAGAGAATTCCCGGCTAGCAGCTTCCCTGTGGCGGGGAAGTGCAAACGTACACGTTTTCGGCCGAAAACGCGTTTTCCGGCGAAAACGCACACCACGGCTCTTTCTGAGAAAAAGCAAGCACGGAGGACGAGAACCGCTTTTGCCCTGCGTAGCGTTCCGGGCAGCGGGTAGAACCAGGCAGAGAATTCCCGGCTAGCAGCTTCCCTGTGGCGGGGAAGTGCAAACGTACACGTTTTCGGCCGAAAACGCGTTTTCCGGCGAAAACGCACACCACGGCTCTTTCTGAGAAAAAGCAAGCACGGAGGACGAGAACCGCTTTTGCCCTGCGTAGCGTTCCGGGCAGCGGGTAGAACCAGGCAGAGAATTCCCGGCTAGCAGCTTCCCTGTGGCGGGGAAGTGCAAACGTACACGTTTTCGGCCGAAAACGCGTTTTCCGGCGAAAACGCACACCACGGCTCTTTCTGAGAAAAAGCAAGCACGGAGGACGAGAACCGCTTTTGCCCTGCGTAGCGTTCCGGGCAGCGGGTAGAACCAGGCAGAGAATTCCCGGCTAGCAGCTTCCCTGTGGCGGGGAAGTGCAAACGTACACGTTTTCGGCCGAAAACGCGTTTTCCGGCGAAAACGCACACCACGGCTCTTTCTGAGAAAAAGCAAGCACGGAGGACGAGAACCGCTTTTGCCCTGCGTAGCGTTCCGGGCAGCGGGTAGAACCAGGCAGAGAATTCCCGGCTAGCAGCTTCCCTGTGGCGGGGAAGTGCAAACGTACACGTTTTCGGCCGAAAACGCGTTTTCCGGCGAAAACGCACACCACGGCTCTTTCTGAGAAAAAGCAAGCACGGAGGACGAGAACCGCTTTTGCCCTGCGTAGCGTTCCGGGCAGCGGGTAGAACCAGGCAGAGAATTCCCGGCTAGCAGCTTCCCTGTGGCGGGGAAGTGCAAACGTACACGTTTTCGGCCGAAAACGCGTTTTCCGGCGAAAACGCACACCACGGCTCTTTCTGAGAAAAAGCAAGCACGGAGGACGAGAACCGCTTTTGCCCTGCGTAGCGTTCCGGGCAGCGGGTAGAACCAGGCAGAGAATTCCCGGCTAGCAGCTTCCCTGTGGCGGGGAAGTGCAAACGTACACGTTTTCGGCCGAAAACGCGTTTTCCGGCGAAAACGCACACCACGGCTCTTTCTGAGAAAAAGCAAGCACGGAGGACGAGAACCGCTTTTGCCCTGCGTAGCGTTCCGGGCAGCGGGTAGAACCAGGCAGAGAATTCCCGGCTAGCAGCTTCCCTGTGGCGGGGAAGTGCAAACGTACACGTTTTCGGCCGAAAACGCGTTTTCCGGCGAAAACGCACACCACGGCTCTTTCTGAGAAAAAGCAAGCACGGAGGACGAGAACCGCTTTTGCCCTGCGTAGCGTTCCGGGCAGCGGGTAGAACCAGGCAGAGAATTCCCGGCTAGCAGCTTCCCTGTGGCGGGGAAGTGCAAACGTACACGTTTTCGGCCGAAAACGCGTTTTCCGGCGAAAACGCACACCACGGCTCTTTCTGAGAAAAAGCAAGCACGGAGGACGAGAACCGCTTTTGCCCTGCGTAGCGTTCCGGGCAGCGGGTAGAACCAGGCAGAGAATTCCCGGCTAGCAGCTTCCCTGTGGCGGGGAAGTGCAAACGTACACGTTTTCGGCCGAAAACGCGTTTTCCGGCGAAAACGCACACCACGGCTCTTTCTGAGAAAAAGCAAGCACGGAGGACGAGAACCGCTTTTGCCCTGCGTAGCGTTCCGGGCAGCGGGTAGAACCAGGCAGAGAATTCCCGGCTAGCAGCTTCCCTGTGGCGGGGAAGTGCAAACGTACACGTTTTCGGCCGAAAACGCGTTTTCCGGCGAAAACGCACACCACGGCTCTTTCTGAGAAAAAGCAAGCACGGAGGACGAGAACCGCTTTTGCCCTGCGTAGCGTTCCGGGCAGCGGGTAGAACCAGGCAGAGAATTCCCGGCTAGCAGCTTCCCTGTGGCGGGGAAGTGCAAACGTACACGTTTTCGGCCGAAAACGCGTTTTCCGGCGAAAACGCACACCACGGCTCTTTCTGAGAAAAAGCAAGCACGGAGGACGAGAACCGCTTTTGCCCTGCGTAGCGTTCCGGGCAGCGGGTAGAACCAGGCAGAGAATTCCCGGCTAGCAGCTTCCCTGTGGCGGGGAAGTGCAAACGTACACGTTTTCGGCCGAAAACGCGTTTTCCGGCGAAAACGCACACCACGGCTCTTTCTGAGAAAAAGCAAGCACGGAGGACGAGAACCGCTTTTGCCCTGCGTAGCGTTCCGGGCAGCGGGTAGAACCAGGCAGAGAATTCCCGGCTAGCAGCTTCCCTGTGGCGGGGAAGTGCAAACGTACACGTTTTCGGCCGAAAACGCGTTTTCCGGCGAAAACGCACACCACGGCTCTTTCTGAGAAAAAGCAAGCACGGAGGACGAGAACCGCTTTTGCCCTGCGTAGCGTTCCGGGCAGCGGGTAGAACCAGGCAGAGAATTCCCGGCTAGCAGCTTCCCTGTGGCGGGGAAGTGCAAACGTACACGTTTTCGGCCGAAAACGCGTTTTCCGGCGAAAACGCACACCACGGCTCTTTCTGAGAAAAAGCAAGCACGGAGGACGAGAACCGCTTTTGCCCTGCGTAGCGTTCCGGGCAGCGGGTAGAACCAGGCAGAGAATTCCCGGCTAGCAGCTTCCCTGTGGCGGGGAAGTGCAAACGTACACGTTTTCGGCCGAAAACGCGTTTTCCGGCGAAAACGCACACCACGGCTCTTTCTGAGAAAAAGCAAGCACGGAGGACGAGAACCGCTTTTGCCCTGCGTAGCGTTCCGGGCAGCGGGTAGAACCAGGCAGAGAATTCCCGGCTAGCAGCTTCCCTGTGGCGGGGAAGTGCAAACGTACACGTTTTCGGCCGAAAACGCGTTTTCCGGCGAAAACGCACACCACGGCTCTTTCTGAGAAAAAGCAAGCACGGAGGACGAGAACCGCTTTTGCCCTGCGTAGCGTTCCGGGCAGCGGGTAGAACCAGGCAGAGAATTCCCGGCTAGCAGCTTCCCTGTGGCGGGGAAGTGCAAACGTACACGTTTTCGGCCGAAAACGCGTTTTCCGGCGAAAACGCACACCACGGCTCTTTCTGAGAAAAAGCAAGCACGGAGGACGAGAACCGCTTTTGCCCTGCGTAGCGTTCCGGGCAGCGGGTAGAACCAGGCAGAGAATTCCCGGCTAGCAGCTTCCCTGTGGCGGGGAAGTGCAAACGTACACGTTTTCGGCCGAAAACGCGTTTTCCGGCGAAAACGCACACCACGGCTCTTTCTGAGAAAAAGCAAGCACGGAGGACGAGAACCGCTTTTGCCCTGCGTAGCGTTCCGGGCAGCGGGTAGAACCAGGCAGAGAATTCCCGGCTAGCAGCTTCCCTGTGGCGGGGAAGTGCAAACGTACACGTTTTCGGCCGAAAACGCGTTTTCCGGCGAAAACGCACACCACGGCTCTTTCTGAGAAAAAGCAAGCACGGAGGACGAGAACCGCTTTTGCCCTGCGTAGCGTTCCGGGCAGCGGGTAGAACCAGGCAGAGAATTCCCGGCTAGCAGCTTCCCTGTGGCGGGGAAGTGCAAACGTACACGTTTTCGGCCGAAAACGCGTTTTCCGGCGAAAACGCACACCACGGCTCTTTCTGAGAAAAAGCAAGCACGGAGGACGAGAACCGCTTTTGCCCTGCGTAGCGTTCCGGGCAGCGGGTAGAACCAGGCAGAGAATTCCCGGCTAGCAGCTTCCCTGTGGCGGGGAAGTGCAAACGTACACGTTTTCGGCCGAAAACGCGTTTTCCGGCGAAAACGCACACCACGGCTCTTTCTGAGAAAAAGCAAGCACGGAGGACGAGAACCGCTTTTGCCCTGCGTAGCGTTCCGGGCAGCGGGTAGAACCAGGCAGAGAATTCCCGGCTAGCAGCTTCCCTGTGGCGGGGAAGTGCAAACGTACACGTTTTCGGCCGAAAACGCGTTTTCCGGCGAAAACGCACACCACGGCTCTTTCTGAGAAAAAGCAAGCACGGAGGACGAGAACCGCTTTTGCCCTGCGTAGCGTTCCGGGCAGCGGGTAGAACCAGGCAGAGAATTCCCGGCTAGCAGCTTCCCTGTGGCGGGGAAGTGCAAACGTACACGTTTTCGGCCGAAAACGCGTTTTCCGGCGAAAACGCACACCACGGCTCTTTCTGAGAAAAAGCAAGCACGGAGGACGAGAACCGCTTTTGCCCTGCGTAGCGTTCCGGGCAGCGGGTAGAACCAGGCAGAGAATTCCCGGCTAGCAGCTTCCCTGTGGCGGGGAAGTGCAAACGTACACGTTTTCGGCCGAAAACGCGTTTTCCGGCGAAAACGCACACCACGGCTCTTTCTGAGAAAAAGCAAGCACGGAGGACGAGAACCGCTTTTGCCCTGCGTAGCGTTCCGGGCAGCGGGTAGAACCAGGCAGAGAATTCCCGGCTAGCAGCTTCCCTGTGGCGGGGAAGTGCAAACGTACACGTTTTCGGCCGAAAACGCGTTTTCCGGCGAAAACGCACACCACGGCTCTTTCTGAGAAAAAGCAAGCACGGAGGACGAGAACCGCTTTTGCCCTGCGTAGCGTTCCGGGCAGCGGGTAGAACCAGGCAGAGAATTCCCGGCTAGCAGCTTCCCTGTGGCGGGGAAGTGCAAACGTACACGTTTTCGGCCGAAAACGCGTTTTCCGGCGAAAACGCACACCACGGCTCTTTCTGAGAAAAAGCAAGCACGGAGGACGAGAACCGCTTTTGCCCTGCGTAGCGTTCCGGGCAGCGGGTAGAACCAGGCAGAGAATTCCCGGCTAGCAGCTTCCCTGTGGCGGGGAAGTGCAAACGTACACGTTTTCGGCCGAAAACGCGTTTTCCGGCGAAAACGCACACCACGGCTCTTTCTGAGAAAAAGCAAGCACGGAGGACGAGAACCGCTTTTGCCCTGCGTAGCGTTCCGGGCAGCGGGTAGAACCAGGCAGAGAATTCCCGGCTAGCAGCTTCCCTGTGGCGGGGAAGTGCAAACGTACACGTTTTCGGCCGAAAACGCGTTTTCCGGCGAAAACGCACACCACGGCTCTTTCTGAGAAAAAGCAAGCACGGAGGACGAGAACCGCTTTTGCCCTGCGTAGCGTTCCGGGCAGCGGGTAGAACCAGGCAGAGAATTCCCGGCTAGCAGCTTCCCTGTGGCGGGGAAGTGCAAACGTACACGTTTTCGGCCGAAAACGCGTTTTCCGGCGAAAACGCACACCACGGCTCTTTCTGAGAAAAAGCAAGCACGGAGGACGAGAACCGCTTTTGCCCTGCGTAGCGTTCCGGGCAGCGGGTAGAACCAGGCAGAGAATTCCCGGCTAGCAGCTTCCCTGTGGCGGGGAAGTGCAAACGTACACGTTTTCGGCCGAAAACGCGTTTTCCGGCGAAAACGCACACCACGGCTCTTTCTGAGAAAAAGCAAGCACGGAGGACGAGAACCGCTTTTGCCCTGCGTAGCGTTCCGGGCAGCGGGTAGAACCAGGCAGAGAATTCCCGGCTAGCAGCTTCCCTGTGGCGGGGAAGTGCAAACGTACACGTTTTCGGCCGAAAACGCGTTTTCCGGCGAAAACGCACACCACGGCTCTTTCTGAGAAAAAGCAAGCACGGAGGACGAGAACCGCTTTTGCCCTGCGTAGCGTTCCGGGCAGCGGGTAGAACCAGGCAGAGAATTCCCGGCTAGCAGCTTCCCTGTGGCGGGGAAGTGCAAACGTACACGTTTTCGGCCGAAAACGCGTTTTCCGGCGAAAACGCACACCACGGCTCTTTCTGAGAAAAAGCAAGCACGGAGGACGAGAACCGCTTTTGCCCTGCGTAGCGTTCCGGGCAGCGGGTAGAACCAGGCAGAGAATTCCCGGCTAGCAGCTTCCCTGTGGCGGGGAAGTGCAAACGTACACGTTTTCGGCCGAAAACGCGTTTTCCGGCGAAAACGCACACCACGGCTCTTTCTGAGAAAAAGCAAGCACGGAGGACGAGAACCGCTTTTGCCCTGCGTAGCGTTCCGGGCAGCGGGTAGAACCAGGCAGAGAATTCCCGGCTAGCAGCTTCCCTGTGGCGGGGAAGTGCAAACGTACACGTTTTCGGCCGAAAACGCGTTTTCCGGCGAAAACGCACACCACGGCTCTTTCTGAGAAAAAGCAAGCACGGAGGACGAGAACCGCTTTTGCCCTGCGTAGCGTTCCGGGCAGCGGGTAGAACCAGGCAGAGAATTCCCGGCTAGCAGCTTCCCTGTGGCGGGGAAGTGCAAACGTACACGTTTTCGGCCGAAAACGCGTTTTCCGGCGAAAACGCACACCACGGCTCTTTCTGAGAAAAAGCAAGCACGGAGGACGAGAACCGCTTTTGCCCTGCGTAGCGTTCCGGGCAGCGGGTAGAACCAGGCAGAGAATTCCCGGCTAGCAGCTTCCCTGTGGCGGGGAAGTGCAAACGTACACGTTTTCGGCCGAAAACGCGTTTTCCGGCGAAAACGCACACCACGGCTCTTTCTGAGAAAAAGCAAGCACGGAGGACGAGAACCGCTTTTGCCCTGCGTAGCGTTCCGGGCAGCGGGTAGAACCAGGCAGAGAATTCCCGGCTAGCAGCTTCCCTGTGGCGGGGAAGTGCAAACGTACACGTTTTCGGCCGAAAACGCGTTTTCCGGCGAAAACGCACACCACGGCTCTTTCTGAGAAAAAGCAAGCACGGAGGACGAGAACCGCTTTTGCCCTGCGTAGCGTTCCGGGCAGCGGGTAGAACCAGGCAGAGAATTCCCGGCTAGCAGCTTCCCTGTGGCGGGGAAGTGCAAACGTACACGTTTTCGGCCGAAAACGCGTTTTCCGGCGAAAACGCACACCACGGCTCTTTCTGAGAAAAAGCAAGCACGGAGGACGAGAACCGCTTTTGCCCTGCGTAGCGTTCCGGGCAGCGGGTAGAACCAGGCAGAGAATTCCCGGCTAGCAGCTTCCCTGTGGCGGGGAAGTGCAAACGTACACGTTTTCGGCCGAAAACGCGTTTTCCGGCGAAAACGCACACCACGGCTCTTTCTGAGAAAAAGCAAGCACGGAGGACGAGAACCGCTTTTGCCCTGCGTAGCGTTCCGGGCAGCGGGTAGAACCAGGCAGAGAATTCCCGGCTAGCAGCTTCCCTGTGGCGGGGAAGTGCAAACGTACACGTTTTCGGCCGAAAACGCGTTTTCCGGCGAAAACGCACACCACGGCTCTTTCTGAGAAAAAGCAAGCACGGAGGACGAGAACCGCTTTTGCCCTGCGTAGCGTTCCGGGCAGCGGGTAGAACCAGGCAGAGAATTCCCGGCTAGCAGCTTCCCTGTGGCGGGGAAGTGCAAACGTACACGTTTTCGGCCGAAAACGCGTTTTCCGGCGAAAACGCACACCACGGCTCTTTCTGAGAAAAAGCAAGCACGGAGGACGAGAACCGCTTTTGCCCTGCGTAGCGTTCCGGGCAGCGGGTAGAACCAGGCAGAGAATTCCCGGCTAGCAGCTTCCCTGTGGCGGGGAAGTGCAAACGTACACGTTTTCGGCCGAAAACGCGTTTTCCGGCGAAAACGCACACCACGGCTCTTTCTGAGAAAAAGCAAGCACGGAGGACGAGAACCGCTTTTGCCCTGCGTAGCGTTCCGGGCAGCGGGTAGAACCAGGCAGAGAATTCCCGGCTAGCAGCTTCCCTGTGGCGGGGAAGTGCAAACGTACACGTTTTCGGCCGAAAACGCGTTTTCCGGCGAAAACGCACACCACGGCTCTTTCTGAGAAAAAGCAAGCACGGAGGACGAGAACCGCTTTTGCCCTGCGTAGCGTTCCGGGCAGCGGGTAGAACCAGGCAGAGAATTCCCGGCTAGCAGCTTCCCTGTGGCGGGGAAGTGCAAACGTACACGTTTTCGGCCGAAAACGCGTTTTCCGGCGAAAACGCACACCACGGCTCTTTCTGAGAAAAAGCAAGCACGGAGGACGAGAACCGCTTTTGCCCTGCGTAGCGTTCCGGGCAGCGGGTAGAACCAGGCAGAGAATTCCCGGCTAGCAGCTTCCCTGTGGCGGGGAAGTGCAAACGTACACGTTTTCGGCCGAAAACGCGTTTTCCGGCGAAAACGCACACCACGGCTCTTTCTGAGAAAAAGCAAGCACGGAGGACGAGAACCGCTTTTGCCCTGCGTAGCGTTCCGGGCAGCGGGTAGAACCAGGCAGAGAATTCCCGGCTAGCAGCTTCCCTGTGGCGGGGAAGTGCAAACGTACACGTTTTCGGCCGAAAACGCGTTTTCCGGCGAAAACGCACACCACGGCTCTTTCTGAGAAAAAGCAAGCACGGAGGACGAGAACCGCTTTTGCCCTGCGTAGCGTTCCGGGCAGCGGGTAGAACCAGGCAGAGAATTCCCGGCTAGCAGCTTCCCTGTGGCGGGGAAGTGCAAACGTACACGTTTTCGGCCGAAAACGCGTTTTCCGGCGAAAACGCACACCACGGCTCTTTCTGAGAAAAAGCAAGCACGGAGGACGAGAACCGCTTTTGCCCTGCGTAGCGTTCCGGGCAGCGGGTAGAACCAGGCAGAGAATTCCCGGCTAGCAGCTTCCCTGTGGCGGGGAAGTGCAAACGTACACGTTTTCGGCCGAAAACGCGTTTTCCGGCGAAAACGCACACCACGGCTCTTTCTGAGAAAAAGCAAGCACGGAGGACGAGAACCGCTTTTGCCCTGCGTAGCGTTCCGGGCAGCGGGTAGAACCAGGCAGAGAATTCCCGGCTAGCAGCTTCCCTGTGGCGGGGAAGTGCAAACGTACACGTTTTCGGCCGAAAACGCGTTTTCCGGCGAAAACGCACACCACGGCTCTTTCTGAGAAAAAGCAAGCACGGAGGACGAGAACCGCTTTTGCCCTGCGTAGCGTTCCGGGCAGCGGGTAGAACCAGGCAGAGAATTCCCGGCTAGCAGCTTCCCTGTGGCGGGGAAGTGCAAACGTACACGTTTTCGGCCGAAAACGCGTTTTCCGGCGAAAACGCACACCACGGCTCTTTCTGAGAAAAAGCAAGCACGGAGGACGAGAACCGCTTTTGCCCTGCGTAGCGTTCCGGGCAGCGGGTAGAACCAGGCAGAGAATTCCCGGCTAGCAGCTTCCCTGTGGCGGGGAAGTGCAAACGTACACGTTTTCGGCCGAAAACGCGTTTTCCGGCGAAAACGCACACCACGGCTCTTTCTGAGAAAAAGCAAGCACGGAGGACGAGAACCGCTTTTGCCCTGCGTAGCGTTCCGGGCAGCGGGTAGAACCAGGCAGAGAATTCCCGGCTAGCAGCTTCCCTGTGGCGGGGAAGTGCAAACGTACACGTTTTCGGCCGAAAACGCGTTTTCCGGCGAAAACGCACACCACGGCTCTTTCTGAGAAAAAGCAAGCACGGAGGACGAGAACCGCTTTTGCCCTGCGTAGCGTTCCGGGCAGCGGGTAGAACCAGGCAGAGAATTCCCGGCTAGCAGCTTCCCTGTGGCGGGGAAGTGCAAACGTACACGTTTTCGGCCGAAAACGCGTTTTCCGGCGAAAACGCACACCACGGCTCTTTCTGAGAAAAAGCAAGCACGGAGGACGAGAACCGCTTTTGCCCTGCGTAGCGTTCCGGGCAGCGGGTAGAACCAGGCAGAGAATTCCCGGCTAGCAGCTTCCCTGTGGCGGGGAAGTGCAAACGTACACGTTTTCGGCCGAAAACGCGTTTTCCGGCGAAAACGCACACCACGGCTCTTTCTGAGAAAAAGCAAGCACGGAGGACGAGAACCGCTTTTGCCCTGCGTAGCGTTCCGGGCAGCGGGTAGAACCAGGCAGAGAATTCCCGGCTAGCAGCTTCCCTGTGGCGGGGAAGTGCAAACGTACACGTTTTCGGCCGAAAACGCGTTTTCCGGCGAAAACGCACACCACGGCTCTTTCTGAGAAAAAGCAAGCACGGAGGACGAGAACCGCTTTTGCCCTGCGTAGCGTTCCGGGCAGCGGGTAGAACCAGGCAGAGAATTCCCGGCTAGCAGCTTCCCTGTGGCGGGGAAGTGCAAACGTACACGTTTTCGGCCGAAAACGCGTTTTCCGGCGAAAACGCACACCACGGCTCTTTCTGAGAAAAAGCAAGCACGGAGGACGAGAACCGCTTTTGCCCTGCGTAGCGTTCCGGGCAGCGGGTAGAACCAGGCAGAGAATTCCCGGCTAGCAGCTTCCCTGTGGCGGGGAAGTGCAAACGTACACGTTTTCGGCCGAAAACGCGTTTTCCGGCGAAAACGCACACCACGGCTCTTTCTGAGAAAAAGCAAGCACGGAGGACGAGAACCGCTTTTGCCCTGCGTAGCGTTCCGGGCAGCGGGTAGAACCAGGCAGAGAATTCCCGGCTAGCAGCTTCCCTGTGGCGGGGAAGTGCAAACGTACACGTTTTCGGCCGAAAACGCGTTTTCCGGCGAAAACGCACACCACGGCTCTTTCTGAGAAAAAGCAAGCACGGAGGACGAGAACCGCTTTTGCCCTGCGTAGCGTTCCGGGCAGCGGGTAGAACCAGGCAGAGAATTCCCGGCTAGCAGCTTCCCTGTGGCGGGGAAGTGCAAACGTACACGTTTTCGGCCGAAAACGCGTTTTCCGGCGAAAACGCACACCACGGCTCTTTCTGAGAAAAAGCAAGCACGGAGGACGAGAACCGCTTTTGCCCTGCGTAGCGTTCCGGGCAGCGGGTAGAACCAGGCAGAGAATTCCCGGCTAGCAGCTTCCCTGTGGCGGGGAAGTGCAAACGTACACGTTTTCGGCCGAAAACGCGTTTTCCGGCGAAAACGCACACCACGGCTCTTTCTGAGAAAAAGCAAGCACGGAGGACGAGAACCGCTTTTGCCCTGCGTAGCGTTCCGGGCAGCGGGTAGAACCAGGCAGAGAATTCCCGGCTAGCAGCTTCCCTGTGGCGGGGAAGTGCAAACGTACACGTTTTCGGCCGAAAACGCGTTTTCCGGCGAAAACGCACACCACGGCTCTTTCTGAGAAAAAGCAAGCACGGAGGACGAGAACCGCTTTTGCCCTGCGTAGCGTTCCGGGCAGCGGGTAGAACCAGGCAGAGAATTCCCGGCTAGCAGCTTCCCTGTGGCGGGGAAGTGCAAACGTACACGTTTTCGGCCGAAAACGCGTTTTCCGGCGAAAACGCACACCACGGCTCTTTCTGAGAAAAAGCAAGCACGGAGGACGAGAACCGCTTTTGCCCTGCGTAGCGTTCCGGGCAGCGGGTAGAACCAGGCAGAGAATTCCCGGCTAGCAGCTTCCCTGTGGCGGGGAAGTGCAAACGTACACGTTTTCGGCCGAAAACGCGTTTTCCGGCGAAAACGCACACCACGGCTCTTTCTGAGAAAAAGCAAGCACGGAGGACGAGAACCGCTTTTGCCCTGCGTAGCGTTCCGGGCAGCGGGTAGAACCAGGCAGAGAATTCCCGGCTAGCAGCTTCCCTGTGGCGGGGAAGTGCAAACGTACACGTTTTCGGCCGAAAACGCGTTTTCCGGCGAAAACGCACACCACGGCTCTTTCTGAGAAAAAGCAAGCACGGAGGACGAGAACCGCTTTTGCCCTGCGTAGCGTTCCGGGCAGCGGGTAGAACCAGGCAGAGAATTCCCGGCTAGCAGCTTCCCTGTGGCGGGGAAGTGCAAACGTACACGTTTTCGGCCGAAAACGCGTTTTCCGGCGAAAACGCACACCACGGCTCTTTCTGAGAAAAAGCAAGCACGGAGGACGAGAACCGCTTTTGCCCTGCGTAGCGTTCCGGGCAGCGGGTAGAACCAGGCAGAGAATTCCCGGCTAGCAGCTTCCCTGTGGCGGGGAAGTGCAAACGTACACGTTTTCGGCCGAAAACGCGTTTTCCGGCGAAAACGCACACCACGGCTCTTTCTGAGAAAAAGCAAGCACGGAGGACGAGAACCGCTTTTGCCCTGCGTAGCGTTCCGGGCAGCGGGTAGAACCAGGCAGAGAATTCCCGGCTAGCAGCTTCCCTGTGGCGGGGAAGTGCAAACGTACACGTTTTCGGCCGAAAACGCGTTTTCCGGCGAAAACGCACACCACGGCTCTTTCTGAGAAAAAGCAAGCACGGAGGACGAGAACCGCTTTTGCCCTGCGTAGCGTTCCGGGCAGCGGGTAGAACCAGGCAGAGAATTCCCGGCTAGCAGCTTCCCTGTGGCGGGGAAGTGCAAACGTACACGTTTTCGGCCGAAAACGCGTTTTCCGGCGAAAACGCACACCACGGCTCTTTCTGAGAAAAAGCAAGCACGGAGGACGAGAACCGCTTTTGCCCTGCGTAGCGTTCCGGGCAGCGGGTAGAACCAGGCAGAGAATTCCCGGCTAGCAGCTTCCCTGTGGCGGGGAAGTGCAAACGTACACGTTTTCGGCCGAAAACGCGTTTTCCGGCGAAAACGCACACCACGGCTCTTTCTGAGAAAAAGCAAGCACGGAGGACGAGAACCGCTTTTGCCCTGCGTAGCGTTCCGGGCAGCGGGTAGAACCAGGCAGAGAATTCCCGGCTAGCAGCTTCCCTGTGGCGGGGAAGTGCAAACGTACACGTTTTCGGCCGAAAACGCGTTTTCCGGCGAAAACGCACACCACGGCTCTTTCTGAGAAAAAGCAAGCACGGAGGACGAGAACCGCTTTTGCCCTGCGTAGCGTTCCGGGCAGCGGGTAGAACCAGGCAGAGAATTCCCGGCTAGCAGCTTCCCTGTGGCGGGGAAGTGCAGACGTACACGTTTTCGGCCGAAAACGCGTTTTCCGGCGAAAACGCACACCACGGCTCTTTCTGAGAAAAAGCAAGCACGGAGGACGAGAACCGCTTTTGCCCTGCGTAGCGTTCCGGGCAGCGGGTAGAACCAGGCAGAGAATTCCCGGCTAGCAGCTTCCCTGTGGCGGGGAAGTGCAAACGTACACGTTTTCGGCCGAAAACGCGTTTTCCGGCGAAAACGCACACCACGGCTCTTTCTGAGAAAAAGCAAGCACGGAGGACGAGAACCGCTTTTGCCCTGCGTAGCGTTCCGGGCAGCGGGTAGAACCAGGCAGAGAATTCCCGGCTAGCAGCTTCCCTGTGGCGGGGAAGTGCAAACGTACACGTTTTCGGCCGAAAACGCGTTTTCCGGCGAAAACGCACACCACGGCTCTTTCTGAGAAAAAGCAAGCACGGAGGACGAGAACCGCTTTTGCCCTGCGTAGCGTTCCGGGCAGCGGGTAGAACCAGGCAGAGAATTCCCGGCTAGCAGCTTCCCTGTGGCGGGGAAGTGCAAACGTACACGTTTTCGGCCGAAAACGCGTTTTCCGGCGAAAACGCACACCACGGCTCTTTCTGAGAAAAAGCAAGCACGGAGGACGAGAACCGCTTTTGCCCTGCGTAGCGTTCCGGGCAGCGGGTAGAACCAGGCAGAGAATTCCCGGCTAGCAGCTTCCCTGTGGCGGGGAAGTGCAAACGTACACGTTTTCGGCCGAAAACGCGTTTTCCGGCGAAAACGCACACCACGGCTCTTTCTGAGAAAAAGCAAGCACGGAGGACGAGAACCGCTTTTGCCCTGCGTAGCGTTCCGGGCAGCGGGTAGAACCAGGCAGAGAATTCCCGGCTAGCAGCTTCCCTGTGGCGGGGAAGTGCAAACGTACACGTTTTCGGCCGAAAACGCGTTTTCCGGCGAAAACGCACACCACGGCTCTTTCTGAGAAAAAGCAAGCACGGAGGACGAGAACCGCTTTTGCCCTGCGTAGCGTTCCGGGCAGCGGGTAGAACCAGGCAGAGAATTCCCGGCTAGCAGCTTCCCTGTGGCGGGGAAGTGCAAACGTACACGTTTTCGGCCGAAAACGCGTTTTCCGGCGAAAACGCACACCACGGCTCTTTCTGAGAAAAAGCAAGCACGGAGGACGAGAACCGCTTTTGCCCTGCGTAGCGTTCCGGGCAGCGGGTAGAACCAGGCAGAGAATTCCCGGCTAGCAGCTTCCCTGTGGCGGGGAAGTGCAAACGTACACGTTTTCGGCCGAAAACGCGTTTTCCGGCGAAAACGCACACCACGGCTCTTTCTGAGAAAAAGCAAGCACGGAGGACGAGAACCGCTTTTGCCCTGCGTAGCGTTCCGGGCAGCGGGTAGAACCAGGCAGAGAATTCCCGGCTAGCAGCTTCCCTGTGGCGGGGAAGTGCAAACGTACACGTTTTCGGCCGAAAACGCGTTTTCCGGCGAAAACGCACACCACGGCTCTTTCTGAGAAAAAGCAAGCACGGAGGACGAGAACCGCTTTTGCCCTGCGTAGCGTTCCGGGCAGCGGGTAGAACCAGGCAGAGAATTCCCGGCTAGCAGCTTCCCTGTGGCGGGGAAGTGCAAACGTACACGTTTTCGGCCGAAAACGCGTTTTCCGGCGAAAACGCACACCACGGCTCTTTCTGAGAAAAAGCAAGCACGGAGGACGAGAACCGCTTTTGCCCTGCGTAGCGTTCCGGGCAGCGGGTAGAACCAGGCAGAGAATTCCCGGCTAGCAGCTTCCCTGTGGCGGGGAAGTGCAAACGTACACGTTTTCGGCCGAAAACGCGTTTTCCGGCGAAAACGCACACCACGGCTCTTTCTGAGAAAAAGCAAGCACGGAGGACGAGAACCGCTTTTGCCCTGCGTAGCGTTCCGGGCAGCGGGTAGAACCAGGCAGAGAATTCCCGGCTAGCAGCTTCCCTGTGGCGGGGAAGTGCAAACGTACACGTTTTCGGCCGAAAACGCGTTTTCCGGCGAAAACGCACACCACGGCTCTTTCTGAGAAAAAGCAAGCACGGAGGACGAGAACCGCTTTTGCCCTGCGTAGCGTTCCGGGCAGCGGGTAGAACCAGGCAGAGAATTCCCGGCTAGCAGCTTCCCTGTGGCGGGGAAGTGCAAACGTACACGTTTTCGGCCGAAAACGCGTTTTCCGGCGAAAACGCACACCACGGCTCTTTCTGAGAAAAAGCAAGCACGGAGGACGAGAACCGCTTTTGCCCTGCGTAGCGTTCCGGGCAGCGGGTAGAACCAGGCAGAGAATTCCCGGCTAGCAGCTTCCCTGTGGCGGGGAAGTGCAAACGTACACGTTTTCGGCCGAAAACGCGTTTTCCGGCGAAAACGCACACCACGGCTCTTTCTGAGAAAAAGCAAGCACGGAGGACGAGAACCGCTTTTGCCCTGCGTAGCGTTCCGGGCAGCGGGTAGAACCAGGCAGAGAATTCCCGGCTAGCAGCTTCCCTGTGGCGGGGAAGTGCAAACGTACACGTTTTCGGCCGAAAACGCGTTTTCCGGCGAAAACGCACACCACGGCTCTTTCTGAGAAAAAGCAAGCACGGAGGACGAGAACCGCTTTTGCCCTGCGTAGCGTTCCGGGCAGCGGGTAGAACCAGGCAGAGAATTCCCGGCTAGCAGCTTCCCTGTGGCGGGGAAGTGCAAACGTACACGTTTTCGGCCGAAAACGCGTTTTCCGGCGAAAACGCACACCACGGCTCTTTCTGAGAAAAAGCAAGCACGGAGGACGAGAACCGCTTTTGCCCTGCGTAGCGTTCCGGGCAGCGGGTAGAACCAGGCAGAGAATTCCCGGCTAGCAGCTTCCCTGTGGCGGGGAAGTGCAAACGTACACGTTTTCGGCCGAAAACGCGTTTTCCGGCGAAAACGCACACCACGGCTCTTTCTGAGAAAAAGCAAGCACGGAGGACGAGAACCGCTTTTGCCCTGCGTAGCGTTCCGGGCAGCGGGTAGAACCAGGCAGAGAATTCCCGGCTAGCAGCTTCCCTGTGGCGGGGAAGTGCAAACGTACACGTTTTCGGCCGAAAACGCGTTTTCCGGCGAAAACGCACACCACGGCTCTTTCTGAGAAAAAGCAAGCACGGAGGACGAGAACCGCTTTTGCCCTGCGTAGCGTTCCGGGCAGCGGGTAGAACCAGGCAGAGAATTCCCGGCTAGCAGCTTCCCTGTGGCGGGGAAGTGCAAACGTACACGTTTTCGGCCGAAAACGCGTTTTCCGGCGAAAACGCACACCACGGCTCTTTCTGAGAAAAAGCAAGCACGGAGGACGAGAACCGCTTTTGCCCTGCGTAGCGTTCCGGGCAGCGGGTAGAACCAGGCAGAGAATTCCCGGCTAGCAGCTTCCCTGTGGCGGGGAAGTGCAAACGTACACGTTTTCGGCCGAAAACGCGTTTTCCGGCGAAAACGCACACCACGGCTCTTTCTGAGAAAAAGCAAGCACGGAGGACGAGAACCGCTTTTGCCCTGCGTAGCGTTCCGGGCAGCGGGTAGAACCAGGCAGAGAATTCCCGGCTAGCAGCTTCCCTGTGGCGGGGAAGTGCAAACGTACACGTTTTCGGCCGAAAACGCGTTTTCCGGCGAAAACGCACACCACGGCTCTTTCTGAGAAAAAGCAAGCACGGAGGACGAGAACCGCTTTTGCCCTGCGTAGCGTTCCGGGCAGCGGGTAGAACCAGGCAGAGAATTCCCGGCTAGCAGCTTCCCTGTGGCGGGGAAGTGCAAACGTACACGTTTTCGGCCGAAAACGCGTTTTCCGGCGAAAACGCACACCACGGCTCTTTCTGAGAAAAAGCAAGCACGGAGGACGAGAACCGCTTTTGCCCTGCGTAGCGTTCCGGGCAGCGGGTAGAACCAGGCAGAGAATTCCCGGCTAGCAGCTTCCCTGTGGCGGGGAAGTGCAAACGTACACGTTTTCGGCCGAAAACGCGTTTTCCGGCGAAAACGCACACCACGGCTCTTTCTGAGAAAAAGCAAGCACGGAGGACGAGAACCGCTTTTGCCCTGCGTAGCGTTCCGGGCAGCGGGTAGAACCAGGCAGAGAATTCCCGGCTAGCAGCTTCCCTGTGGCGGGGAAGTGCAAACGTACACGTTTTCGGCCGAAAACGCGTTTTCCGGCGAAAACGCACACCACGGCTCTTTCTGAGAAAAAGCAAGCACGGAGGACGAGAACCGCTTTTGCCCTGCGTAGCGTTCCGGGCAGCGGGTAGAACCAGGCAGAGAATTCCCGGCTAGCAGCTTCCCTGTGGCGGGGAAGTGCAAACGTACACGTTTTCGGCCGAAAACGCGTTTTCCGGCGAAAACGCACACCACGGCTCTTTCTGAGAAAAAGCAAGCACGGAGGACGAGAACCGCTTTTGCCCTGCGTAGCGTTCCGGGCAGCGGGTAGAACCAGGCAGAGAATTCCCGGCTAGCAGCTTCCCTGTGGCGGGGAAGTGCAAACGTACACGTTTTCGGCCGAAAACGCGTTTTCCGGCGAAAACGCACACCACGGCTCTTTCTGAGAAAAAGCAAGCACGGAGGACGAGAACCGCTTTTGCCCTGCGTAGCGTTCCGGGCAGCGGGTAGAACCAGGCAGAGAATTCCCGGCTAGCAGCTTCCCTGTGGCGGGGAAGTGCAAACGTACACGTTTTCGGCCGAAAACGCGTTTTCCGGCGAAAACGCACACCACGGCTCTTTCTGAGAAAAAGCAAGCACGGAGGACGAGAACCGCTTTTGCCCTGCGTAGCGTTCCGGGCAGCGGGTAGAACCAGGCAGAGAATTCCCGGCTAGCAGCTTCCCTGTGGCGGGGAAGTGCAAACGTACACGTTTTCGGCCGAAAACGCGTTTTCCGGCGAAAACGCACACCACGGCTCTTTCTGAGAAAAAGCAAGCACGGAGGACGAGAACCGCTTTTGCCCTGCGTAGCGTTCCGGGCAGCGGGTAGAACCAGGCAGAGAATTCCCGGCTAGCAGCTTCCCTGTGGCGGGGAAGTGCAAACGTACACGTTTTCGGCCGAAAACGCGTTTTCCGGCGAAAACGCACACCACGGCTCTTTCTGAGAAAAAGCAAGCACGGAGGACGAGAACCGCTTTTGCCCTGCGTAGCGTTCCGGGCAGCGGGTAGAACCAGGCAGAGAATTCCCGGCTAGCAGCTTCCCTGTGGCGGGGAAGTGCAAACGTACACGTTTTCGGCCGAAAACGCGTTTTCCGGCGAAAACGCACACCACGGCTCTTTCTGAGAAAAAGCAAGCACGGAGGACGAGAACCGCTTTTGCCCTGCGTAGCGTTCCGGGCAGCGGGTAGAACCAGGCAGAGAATTCCCGGCTAGCAGCTTCCCTGTGGCGGGGAAGTGCAAACGTACACGTTTTCGGCCGAAAACGCGTTTTCCGGCGAAAACGCACACCACGGCTCTTTCTGAGAAAAAGCAAGCACGGAGGACGAGAACCGCTTTTGCCCTGCGTAGCGTTCCGGGCAGCGGGTAGAACCAGGCAGAGAATTCCCGGCTAGCAGCTTCCCTGTGGCGGGGAAGTGCAAACGTACACGTTTTCGGCCGAAAACGCGTTTTCCGGCGAAAACGCACACCACGGCTCTTTCTGAGAAAAAGCAAGCACGGAGGACGAGAACCGCTTTTGCCCTGCGTAGCGTTCCGGGCAGCGGGTAGAACCAGGCAGAGAATTCCCGGCTAGCAGCTTCCCTGTGGCGGGGAAGTGCAAACGTACACGTTTTCGGCCGAAAACGCGTTTTCCGGCGAAAACGCACACCACGGCTCTTTCTGAGAAAAAGCAAGCACGGAGGACGAGAACCGCTTTTGCCCTGCGTAGCGTTCCGGGCAGCGGGTAGAACCAGGCAGAGAATTCCCGGCTAGCAGCTTCCCTGTGGCGGGGAAGTGCAAACGTACACGTTTTCGGCCGAAAACGCGTTTTCCGGCGAAAACGCACACCACGGCTCTTTCTGAGAAAAAGCAAGCACGGAGGACGAGAACCGCTTTTGCCCTGCGTAGCGTTCCGGGCAGCGGGTAGAACCAGGCAGAGAATTCCCGGCTAGCAGCTTCCCTGTGGCGGGGAAGTGCAAACGTACACGTTTTCGGCCGAAAACGCGTTTTCCGGCGAAAACGCACACCACGGCTCTTTCTGAGAAAAAGCAAGCACGGAGGACGAGAACCGCTTTTGCCCTGCGTAGCGTTCCGGGCAGCGGGTAGAACCAGGCAGAGAATTCCCGGCTAGCAGCTTCCCTGTGGCGGGGAAGTGCAAACGTACACGTTTTCGGCCGAAAACGCGTTTTCCGGCGAAAACGCACACCACGGCTCTTTCTGAGAAAAAGCAAGCACGGAGGACGAGAACCGCTTTTGCCCTGCGTAGCGTTCCGGGCAGCGGGTAGAACCAGGCAGAGAATTCCCGGCTAGCAGCTTCCCTGTGGCGGGGAAGTGCAAACGTACACGTTTTCGGCCGAAAACGCGTTTTCCGGCGAAAACGCACACCACGGCTCTTTCTGAGAAAAAGCAAGCACGGAGGACGAGAACCGCTTTTGCCCTGCGTAGCGTTCCGGGCAGCGGGTAGAACCAGGCAGAGAATTCCCGGCTAGCAGCTTCCCTGTGGCGGGGAAGTGCAAACGTACACGTTTTCGGCCGAAAACGCGTTTTCCGGCGAAAACGCACACCACGGCTCTTTCTGAGAAAAAGCAAGCACGGAGGACGAGAACCGCTTTTGCCCTGCGTAGCGTTCCGGGCAGCGGGTAGAACCAGGCAGAGAATTCCCGGCTAGCAGCTTCCCTGTGGCGGGGAAGTGCAAACGTACACGTTTTCGGCCGAAAACGCGTTTTCCGGCGAAAACGCACACCACGGCTCTTTCTGAGAAAAAGCAAGCACGGAGGACGAGAACCGCTTTTGCCCTGCGTAGCGTTCCGGGCAGCGGGTAGAACCAGGCAGAGAATTCCCGGCTAGCAGCTTCCCTGTGGCGGGGAAGTGCAAACGTACACGTTTTCGGCCGAAAACGCGTTTTCCGGCGAAAACGCACACCACGGCTCTTTCTGAGAAAAAGCAAGCACGGAGGACGAGAACCGCTTTTGCCCTGCGTAGCGTTCCGGGCAGCGGGTAGAACCAGGCAGAGAATTCCCGGCTAGCAGCTTCCCTGTGGCGGGGAAGTGCAAACGTACACGTTTTCGGCCGAAAACGCGTTTTCCGGCGAAAACGCACACCACGGCTCTTTCTGAGAAAAAGCAAGCACGGAGGACGAGAACCGCTTTTGCCCTGCGTAGCGTTCCGGGCAGCGGGTAGAACCAGGCAGAGAATTCCCGGCTAGCAGCTTCCCTGTGGCGGGGAAGTGCAAACGTACACGTTTTCGGCCGAAAACGCGTTTTCCGGCGAAAACGCACACCACGGCTCTTTCTGAGAAAAAGCAAGCACGGAGGACGAGAACCGCTTTTGCCCTGCGTAGCGTTCCGGGCAGCGGGTAGAACCAGGCAGAGAATTCCCGGCTAGCAGCTTCCCTGTGGCGGGGAAGTGCAAACGTACACGTTTTCGGCCGAAAACGCGTTTTCCGGCGAAAACGCACACCACGGCTCTTTCTGAGAAAAAGCAAGCACGGAGGACGAGAACCGCTTTTGCCCTGCGTAGCGTTCCGGGCAGCGGGTAGAACCAGGCAGAGAATTCCCGGCTAGCAGCTTCCCTGTGGCGGGGAAGTGCAAACGTACACGTTTTCGGCCGAAAACGCGTTTTCCGGCGAAAACGCACACCACGGCTCTTTCTGAGAAAAAGCAAGCACGGAGGACGAGAACCGCTTTTGCCCTGCGTAGCGTTCCGGGCAGCGGGTAGAACCAGGCAGAGAATTCCCGGCTAGCAGCTTCCCTGTGGCGGGGAAGTGCAAACGTACACGTTTTCGGCCGAAAACGCGTTTTCCGGCGAAAACGCACACCACGGCTCTTTCTGAGAAAAAGCAAGCACGGAGGACGAGAACCGCTTTTGCCCTGCGTAGCGTTCCGGGCAGCGGGTAGAACCAGGCAGAGAATTCCCGGCTAGCAGCTTCCCTGTGGCGGGGAAGTGCAAACGTACACGTTTTCGGCCGAAAACGCGTTTTCCGGCGAAAACGCACACCACGGCTCTTTCTGAGAAAAAGCAAGCACGGAGGACGAGAACCGCTTTTGCCCTGCGTAGCGTTCCGGGCAGCGGGTAGAACCAGGCAGAGAATTCCCGGCTAGCAGCTTCCCTGTGGCGGGGAAGTGCAAACGTACACGTTTTCGGCCGAAAACGCGTTTTCCGGCGAAAACGCACACCACGGCTCTTTCTGAGAAAAAGCAAGCACGGAGGACGAGAACCGCTTTTGCCCTGCGTAGCGTTCCGGGCAGCGGGTAGAACCAGGCAGAGAATTCCCGGCTAGCAGCTTCCCTGTGGCGGGGAAGTGCAAACGTACACGTTTTCGGCCGAAAACGCGTTTTCCGGCGAAAACGCACACCACGGCTCTTTCTGAGAAAAAGCAAGCACGGAGGACGAGAACCGCTTTTGCCCTGCGTAGCGTTCCGGGCAGCGGGTAGAACCAGGCAGAGAATTCCCGGCTAGCAGCTTCCCTGTGGCGGGGAAGTGCAAACGTACACGTTTTCGGCCGAAAACGCGTTTTCCGGCGAAAACGCACACCACGGCTCTTTCTGAGAAAAAGCAAGCACGGAGGACGAGAACCGCTTTTGCCCTGCGTAGCGTTCCGGGCAGCGGGTAGAACCAGGCAGAGAATTCCCGGCTAGCAGCTTCCCTGTGGCGGGGAAGTGCAAACGTACACGTTTTCGGCCGAAAACGCGTTTTCCGGCGAAAACGCACACCACG
Organism: Athene noctua; assembly: GCF_965140245.1. Taxonomy (NCBI): domain Eukaryota; kingdom Metazoa; phylum Chordata; class Aves; order Strigiformes; family Strigidae; genus Athene; species Athene noctua. The sequence goes on along the minus strand of NW_027437983.1, from coordinate 22,152 downwards.
GCTCTTTCTGAGAAAAAGCAAGCACGGAGGACGAGAACCGCTTTTGCCCTGCGTAGCGTTCCGGGCAGCGGGTAGAACCAGGCAGAGAATTCCCGGCTAGCAGCTTCCCTGTGGCGGGGAAGTGCAAACGTACACGTTTTCGGCCGAAAACGCGTTTTCCGGCGAAAACGCACACCACGGCTCTTTCTGAGAAAAAGCAAGCACGGAGGACGAGAACCGCTTTTGCCCTGCGTAGCGTTCCGGGCAGCGGGTAGAACCAGGCAGAGAATTCCCGGCTAGCAGCTTCCCTGTGGCGGGGAAGTGCAAACGTACACGTTTTCGGCCGAAAACGCGTTTTCCGGCGAAAACGCACACCACGGCTCTTTCTGAGAAAAAGCAAGCACGGAGGACGAGAACCGCTTTTGCCCTGCGTAGCGTTCCGGGCAGCGGGTAGAACCAGGCAGAGAATTCCCGGCTAGCAGCTTCCCTGTGGCGGGGAAGTGCAAACGTACACGTTTTCGGCCGAAAACGCGTTTTCCGGCGAAAACGCACACCACGGCTCTTTCTGAGAAAAAGCAAGCACGGAGGACGAGAACCGCTTTTGCCCTGCGTAGCGTTCCGGGCAGCGGGTAGAACCAGGCAGAGAATTCCCGGCTAGCAGCTTCCCTGTGGCGGGGAAGTGCAAACGTACACGTTTTCGGCCGAAAACGCGTTTTCCGGCGAAAACGCACACCACGGCTCTTTCTGAGAAAAAGCAAACACGGAGGACGAGAACCGCTTTTGCCCTGCGTAGCGTTCCGGGCAGCGGGTAGAACCAGGCAGAGAATTCCCGGCTAGCAGCTTCCCTGTGGCGGGGAAGTGCAAACGTACACGTTTTCGGCCGAAAACGCGTTTTCCGGCGAAAACGCACACCACGGCTCTTTCTGAGAAAAAGCAAGCACGGAGGACGAGAACCGCTTTTGCCCTGCGTAGCGTTCCGGGCAGCGGGTAGAACCAGGCAGAGAATTCCCGGCTAGCAGCTTCCCTGTGGCGGGGAAGTGCAAACGTACACGTTTTCGGCCGAAAACGCGTTTTCCGGCGAAAACGCACACCACGGCTCTTTCTGAGAAAAAGCAAGCACGGAGGACGAGAACCGCTTTTGCCCTGCGTAGCGTTCCGGGCAGCGGGTAGAACCAGGCAGAGAATTCCCGGCTAGCAGCTTCCCTGTGGCGGGGAAGTGCAAACGTACACGTTTTCGGCCGAAAACGCGTTTTCCGGCGAAAACGCACACCACGGCTCTTTCTGAGAAAAAGCAAGCACGGAGGACGAGAACCGCTTTTGCCCTGCGTAGCGTTCCGGGCAGCGGGTAGAACCAGGCAGAGAATTCCCGGCTAGCAGCTTCCCTGTGGCGGGGAAGTGCAAACGTACACGTTTTCGGCCGAAAACGCGTTTTCCGGCGAAAACGCACACCACGGCTCTTTCTGAGAAAAAGCAAGCACGGAGGACGAGAACCGCTTTTGCCCTGCGTAGCGTTCCGGGCAGCGGGTAGAACCAGGCAGAGAATTCCCGGCTAGCAGCTTCCCTGTGGCGGGGAAGTGCAAACGTACACGTTTTCGGCCGAAAACGCGTTTTCCGGCGAAAACGCACACCACGGCTCTTTCTGAGAAAAAGCAAGCACGGAGGACGAGAACCGCTTTTGCCCTGCGTAGCGTTCCGGGCAGCGGGTAGAACCAGGCAGAGAATTCCCGGCTAGCAGCTTCCCTGTGGCGGGGAAGTGCAAACGTACACGTTTTCGGCCGAAAACGCGTTTTCCGGCGAAAACGCACACCACGGCTCTTTCTGAGAAAAAGCAAGCACGGAGGACGAGAACCGCTTTTGCCCTGCGTAGCGTTCCGGGCAGCGGGTAGAACCAGGCAGAGAATTCCCGGCTAGCAGCTTCCCTGTGGCGGGGAAGTGCAAACGTACACGTTTTCGGCCGAAAACGCGTTTTCCGGCGAAAACGCACACCACGGCTCTTTCTGAGAAAAAGCAAGCACGGAGGACGAGAACCGCTTTTGCCCTGCGTAGCGTTCCGGGCAGCGGGTAGAACCAGGCAGAGAATTCCCGGCTAGCAGCTTCCCTGTGGCGGGGAAGTGCAAACGTACACGTTTTCGGCCGAAAACGCGTTTTCCGGCGAAAACGCACACCACGGCTCTTTCTGAGAAAAAGCAAGCACGGAGGACGAGAACCGCTTTTGCCCTGCGTAGCGTTCCGGGCAGCGGGTAGAACCAGGCAGAGAATTCCCGGCTAGCAGCTTCCCTGTGGCGGGGAAGTGCAAACGTACACGTTTTCGGCCGAAAACGCGTTTTCCGGCGAAAACGCACACCACGGCTCTTTCTGAGAAAAAGCAAGCACGGAGGACGAGAACCGCTTTTGCCCTGCGTAGCGTTCCGGGCAGCGGGTAGAACCAGGCAGAGAATTCCCGGCTAGCAGCTTCCCTGTGGCGGGGAAGTGCAAACGTACACGTTTTCGGCCGAAAACGCGTTTTCCGGCGAAAACGCACACCACGGCTCTTTCTGAGAAAAAGCAAGCACGGAGGACGAGAACCGCTTTTGCCCTGCGTAGCGTTCCGGGCAGCGGGTAGAACCAGGCAGAGAATTCCCGGCTAGCAGCTTCCCTGTGGCGGGGAAGTGCAAACGTACACGTTTTCGGCCGAAAACGCGTTTTCCGGCGAAAACGCACACCACGGCTCTTTCTGAGAAAAAGCAAGCACGGAGGACGAGAACCGCTTTTGCCCTGCGTAGCGTTCCGGGCAGCGGGTAGAACCAGGCAGAGAATTCCCGGCTAGCAGCTTCCCTGTGGCGGGGAAGTGCAAACGTACACGTTTTCGGCCGAAAACGCGTTTTCCGGCGAAAACGCACACCACGGCTCTTTCTGAGAAAAAGCAAGCACGGAGGACGAGAACCGCTTTTGCCCTGCGTAGCGTTCCGGGCAGCGGGTAGAACCAGGCAGAGAATTCCCGGCTAGCAGCTTCCCTGTGGCGGGGAAGTGCAAACGTACACGTTTTCGGCCGAAAACGCGTTTTCCGGCGAAAACGCACACCACGGCTCTTTCTGAGAAAAAGCAAGCACGGAGGACGAGAACCGCTTTTGCCCTGCGTAGCGTTCCGGGCAGCGGGTAGAACCAGGCAGAGAATTCCCGGCTAGCAGCTTCCCTGTGGCGGGGAAGTGCAAACGTACACGTTTTCGGCCGAAAACGCGTTTTCCGGCGAAAACGCACACCACGGCTCTTTCTGAGAAAAAGCAAGCACGGAGGACGAGAACCGCTTTTGCCCTGCGTAGCGTTCCGGGCAGCGGGTAGAACCAGGCAGAGAATTCCCGGCTAGCAGCTTCCCTGTGGCGGGGAAGTGCAAACGTACACGTTTTCGGCCGAAAACGCGTTTTCCGGCGAAAACGCACACCACGGCTCTTTCTGAGAAAAAGCAAGCACGGAGGACGAGAACCGCTTTTGCCCTGCGTAGCGTTCCGGGCAGCGGGTAGAACCAGGCAGAGAATTCCCGGCTAGCAGCTTCCCTGTGGCGGGGAAGTGCAAACGTACACGTTTTCGGCCGAAAACGCGTTTTCCGGCGAAAACGCACACCACGGCTCTTTCTGAGAAAAAGCAAGCACGGAGGACGAGAACCGCTTTTGCCCTGCGTAGCGTTCCGGGCAGCGGGTAGAACCAGGCAGAGAATTCCCGGCTAGCAGCTTCCCTGTGGCGGGGAAGTGCAAACGTACACGTTTTCGGCCGAAAACGCGTTTTCCGGCGAAAACGCACACCACGGCTCTTTCTGAGAAAAAGCAAGCACGGAGGACGAGAACCGCTTTTGCCCTGCGTAGCGTTCCGGGCAGCGGGTAGAACCAGGCAGAGAATTCCCGGCTAGCAGCTTCCCTGTGGCGGGGAAGTGCAAACGTACACGTTTTCGGCCGAAAACGCGTTTTCCGGCGAAAACGCACACCACGGCTCTTTCTGAGAAAAAGCAAGCACGGAGGACGAGAACCGCTTTTGCCCTGCGTAGCGTTCCGGGCAGCGGGTAGAACCAGGCAGAGAATTCCCGGCTAGCAGCTTCCCTGTGGCGGGGAAGTGCAAACGTACACGTTTTCGGCCGAAAACGCGTTTTCCGGCGAAAACGCACACCACGGCTCTTTCTGAGAAAAAGCAAGCACGGAGGACGAGAACCGCTTTTGCCCTGCGTAGCGTTCCGGGCAGCGGGTAGAACCAGGCAGAGAATTCCCGGCTAGCAGCTTCCCTGTGGCGGGGAAGTGCAAACGTACACGTTTTCGGCCGAAAACGCGTTTTCCGGCGAAAACGCACACCACGGCTCTTTCTGAGAAAAAGCAAGCACGGAGGACGAGAACCGCTTTTGCCCTGCGTAGCGTTCCGGGCAGCGGGTAGAACCAGGCAGAGAATTCCCGGCTAGCAGCTTCCCTGTGGCGGGGAAGTGCAAACGTACACGTTTTCGGCCGAAAACGCGTTTTCCGGCGAAAACGCACACCACGGCTCTTTCTGAGAAAAAGCAAGCACGGAGGACGAGAACCGCTTTTGCCCTGCGTAGCGTTCCGGGCAGCGGGTAGAACCAGGCAGAGAATTCCCGGCTAGCAGCTTCCCTGTGGCGGGGAAGTGCAAACGTACACGTTTTCGGCCGAAAACGCGTTTTCCGGCGAAAACGCACACCACGGCTCTTTCTGAGAAAAAGCAAGCACGGAGGACGAGAACCGCTTTTGCCCTGCGTAGCGTTCCGGGCAGCGGGTAGAACCAGGCAGAGAATTCCCGGCTAGCAGCTTCCCTGTGGCGGGGAAGTGCAAACGTACACGTTTTCGGCCGAAAACGCGTTTTCCGGCGAAAACGCACACCACGGCTCTTTCTGAGAAAAAGCAAGCACGGAGGACGAGAACCGCTTTTGCCCTGCGTAGCGTTCCGGGCAGCGGGTAGAACCAGGCAGAGAATTCCCGGCTAGCAGCTTCCCTGTGGCGGGGAAGTGCAAACGTACACGTTTTCGGCCGAAAACGCGTTTTCCGGCGAAAACGCACACCACGGCTCTTTCTGAGAAAAAGCAAGCACGGAGGACGAGAACCGCTTTTGCCCTGCGTAGCGTTCCGGGCAGCGGGTAGAACCAGGCAGAGAATTCCCGGCTAGCAGCTTCCCTGTGGCGGGGAAGTGCAAACGTACACGTTTTCGGCCGAAAACGCGTTTTCCGGCGAAAACGCACACCACGGCTCTTTCTGAGAAAAAGCAAGCACGGAGGACGAGAACCGCTTTTGCCCTGCGTAGCGTTCCGGGCAGCGGGTAGAACCAGGCAGAGAATTCCCGGCTAGCAGCTTCCCTGTGGCGGGGAAGTGCAAACGTACACGTTTTCGGCCGAAAACGCGTTTTCCGGCGAAAACGCACACCACGGCTCTTTCTGAGAAAAAGCAAGCACGGAGGACGAGAACCGCTTTTGCCCTGCGTAGCGTTCCGGGCAGCGGGTAGAACCAGGCAGAGAATTCCCGGCTAGCAGCTTCCCTGTGGCGGGGAAGTGCAAACGTACACGTTTTCGGCCGAAAACGCGTTTTCCGGCGAAAACGCACACCACGGCTCTTTCTGAGAAAAAGCAAGCACGGAGGACGAGAACCGCTTTTGCCCTGCGTAGCGTTCCGGGCAGCGGGTAGAACCAGGCAGAGAATTCCCGGCTAGCAGCTTCCCTGTGGCGGGGAAGTGCAAACGTACACGTTTTCGGCCGAAAACGCGTTTTCCGGCGAAAACGCACACCACGGCTCTTTCTGAGAAAAAGCAAGCACGGAGGACGAGAACCGCTTTTGCCCTGCGTAGCGTTCCGGGCAGCGGGTAGAACCAGGCAGAGAATTCCCGGCTAGCAGCTTCCCTGTGGCGGGGAAGTGCAAACGTACACGTTTTCGGCCGAAAACGCGTTTTCCGGCGAAAACGCACACCACGGCTCTTTCTGAGAAAAAGCAAGCACGGAGGACGAGAACCGCTTTTGCCCTGCGTAGCGTTCCGGGCAGCGGGTAGAACCAGGCAGAGAATTCCCGGCTAGCAGCTTCCCTGTGGCGGGGAAGTGCAAACGTACACGTTTTCGGCCGAAAACGCGTTTTCCGGCGAAAACGCACACCACGGCTCTTTCTGAGAAAAAGCAAGCACGGAGGACGAGAACCGCTTTTGCCCTGCGTAGCGTTCCGGGCAGCGGGTAGAACCAGGCAGAGAATTCCCGGCTAGCAGCTTCCCTGTGGCGGGGAAGTGCAAACGTACACGTTTTCGGCCGAAAACGCGTTTTCCGGCGAAAACGCACACCACGGCTCTTTCTGAGAAAAAGCAAGCACGGAGGACGAGAACCGCTTTTGCCCTGCGTAGCGTTCCGGGCAGCGGGTAGAACCAGGCAGAGAATTCCCGGCTAGCAGCTTCCCTGTGGCGGGGAAGTGCAAACGTACACGTTTTCGGCCGAAAACGCGTTTTCCGGCGAAAACGCACACCACGGCTCTTTCTGAGAAAAAGCAAGCACGGAGGACGAGAACCGCTTTTGCCCTGCGTAGCGTTCCGGGCAGCGGGTAGAACCAGGCAGAGAATTCCCGGCTAGCAGCTTCCCTGTGGCGGGGAAGTGCAAACGTACACGTTTTCGGCCGAAAACGCGTTTTCCGGCGAAAACGCACACCACGGCTCTTTCTGAGAAAAAGCAAGCACGGAGGACGAGAACCGCTTTTGCCCTGCGTAGCGTTCCGGGCAGCGGGTAGAACCAGGCAGAGAATTCCCGGCTAGCAGCTTCCCTGTGGCGGGGAAGTGCAAACGTACACGTTTTCGGCCGAAAACGCGTTTTCCGGCGAAAACGCACACCACGGCTCTTTCTGAGAAAAAGCAAGCACGGAGGACGAGAACCGCTTTTGCCCTGCGTAGCGTTCCGGGCAGCGGGTAGAACCAGGCAGAGAATTCCCGGCTAGCAGCTTCCCTGTGGCGGGGAAGTGCAAACGTACACGTTTTCGGCCGAAAACGCGTTTTCCGGCGAAAACGCACACCACGGCTCTTTCTGAGAAAAAGCAAGCACGGAGGACGAGAACCGCTTTTGCCCTGCGTAGCGTTCCGGGCAGCGGGTAGAACCAGGCAGAGAATTCCCGGCTAGCAGCTTCCCTGTGGCGGGGAAGTGCAAACGTACACGTTTTCGGCCGAAAACGCGTTTTCCGGCGAAAACGCACACCACGGCTCTTTCTGAGAAAAAGCAAGCACGGAGGACGAGAACCGCTTTTGCCCTGCGTAGCGTTCCGGGCAGCGGGTAGAACCAGGCAGAGAATTCCCGGCTAGCAGCTTCCCTGTGGCGGGGAAGTGCAAACGTACACGTTTTCGGCCGAAAACGCGTTTTCCGGCGAAAACGCACACCACGGCTCTTTCTGAGAAAAAGCAAGCACGGAGGACGAGAACCGCTTTTGCCCTGCGTAGCGTTCCGGGCAGCGGGTAGAACCAGGCAGAGAATTCCCGGCTAGCAGCTTCCCTGTGGCGGGGAAGTGCAAACGTACACGTTTTCGGCCGAAAACGCGTTTTCCGGCGAAAACGCACACCACGGCTCTTTCTGAGAAAAAGCAAGCACGGAGGACGAGAACCGCTTTTGCCCTGCGTAGCGTTCCGGGCAGCGGGTAGAACCAGGCAGAGAATTCCCGGCTAGCAGCTTCCCTGTGGCGGGGAAGTGCAAACGTACACGTTTTCGGCCGAAAACGCGTTTTCCGGCGAAAACGCACACCACGGCTCTTTCTGAGAAAAAGCAAGCACGGAGGACGAGAACCGCTTTTGCCCTGCGTAGCGTTCCGGGCAGCGGGTAGAACCAGGCAGAGAATTCCCGGCTAGCAGCTTCCCTGTGGCGGGGAAGTGCAAACGTACACGTTTTCGGCCGAAAACGCGTTTTCCGGCGAAAACGCACACCACGGCTCTTTCTGAGAAAAAGCAAGCACGGAGGACGAGAACCGCTTTTGCCCTGCGTAGCGTTCCGGGTAGCGGGTAGAACCAGGCAGAGAATTCCCGGCTAGCAGCTTCCCTGTGGCGGGGAAGTGCAAACGTACACGTTTTCGGCCGAAAACGCGTTTTCCGGCGAAATCGCACACCACGGCTCTTTCTGGGAAAAAGCAAGCACGGAGGACGAGAACCGCTTTTGCCCTGCGTAGCGTTCCGGGCAGCGGGTCGAACCAGGCAGAGAATTCCCGGCTAGCAGCTTCCCTGTGGCGGGGAAGTGCAAACGTACACGTTTTCGGCCGAAAACGCGTTTTCCGGCGAAAACGCACACCACGGCTCTTTCTGAGAAAAAGCAAGCACGGAGGACGAGAACCGCTTTTGCCCTGCGTAGCGTTCCGGGCAGCGGGTAGAACCAGGCAGAGAATTCCCGGCTAGCAGCTTCCCTGTGGCGGGGAAGTGCAAACGTACACGTTTTCGGCCGAAAACGCGTTTTCCGGCGAAAACGCACACCACGGCTCTTTCTGAGAAAAAGCAAGCACGGAGGACGAGAACCGCTTTTGCCCTGCGTAGCGTTCCGGGCAGCGGGTAGAACCAGGCAGAGAATTCCCGGCTAGCAGCTTCCCTGTGGCGGGGAAGTGCAAACGTACACGTTTTCGGCCGAAAACGCGTTTTCCGGCGAAAACGCACACCACGGCTCTTTCTGAGAAAAAGCAAGCACGGAGGACGAGAACCGCTTTTGCCCTGCGTAGCGTTCCGGGCAGCGGGTAGAACCAGGCAGAGAATTCCCGGCTAGCAGCTTCCCTGTGGCGGGGAAGTGCAAACGTACACGTTTTCGGCCGAAAACGCGTTTTCCGGCGAAAACGCACACCACGGCTCTTTCTGAGAAAAAGCAAGCACGGAGGACGAGAACCGCTTTTGCCCTGCGTAGCGTTCCGGGCAGCGGGTAGAACCAGGCAGAGAATTCCCGGCTAGCAGCTTCCCTGTGGCGGGGACGTGCAAACGTACACGTTTTCGGCCGAAAACGCGTTTTCCGGCGAAAACGCACACCACGGCTCTTTCTGAGAAAAAGCAAGCACGGAGGACGAGAACCGCTTTTGCCCTGCGTAGCGTTCCGGGCAGCGGGTAGAACCAGGCAGAGAATTCCCGGCTAGCAGCTTCCCTGTGGCGGGGAAGTGCAAACGTACACGTTTTCGGCCGAAAACGCGTTTTCCGGCGAAAACGCACACCACGGCTCTTTCTGAGAAAAAGCAAGCACGGAGGACGAGAACCGCTTTTGCCCTGCGTAGCGTTCCGGGCAGCGGGTAGAACCAGGCAGAGAATTCCCGGCTAGCAGCTTCCCTGTGGCGGGGAAGTGCAAACGTACACGTTTTCGGCCGAAAACGCGTTTTCCGGCGAAAACGCACACCACGGCTCTTTCTGAGAAAAAGCAAGCACGGAGGACGAGAACCGCTTTTGCCCTGCGTAGCGTTCCGGGCAGCGGGTAGAACCAGGCAGAGAATTCCCGGCTAGCAGCTTCCCTGTGGCGGGGAAGTGCAAACGTACACGTTTTCGGCCGAAAACGCGTTTTCCGGCGAAAACGCACACCACGGCTCTTTCTGAGAAAAAGCAAGCACGGAGGACGAGAACCGCTTTTGCCCTGCGTAGCGTTCCGGGCAGCGGGTAGAACCAGGCAGAGAATTCCCGGCTAGCAGCTTCCCTGTGGCGGGGAAGTGCAAACGTACACGTTTTCGGCCGAAAACGCGTTTTCCGGCGAAAACGCACACCACGGCTCTTTCTGAGAAAAAGCAAGCACGGAGGACGAGAACCGCTTTTGCCCTGCGTAGCGTTCCGGGCAGCGGGTAGAACCAGGCAGAGAATTCCCGGCTAGCAGCTTCCCTGTGGCGGGGAAGTGCAAACGTACACGTTTTCGGCCGAAAACGCGTTTTCCGGCGAAAACGCACACCACGGCTCTTTCTGAGAAAAAGCAAGCACGGAGGACGAGAACCGCTTTTGCCCTGCGTAGCGTTCCGGGCAGCGGGTAGAACCAGGCAGAGAATTCCCGGCTAGCAGCTTCCCTGTGGCGGGGAAGTGCAAACGTACACGTTTTCGGCCGAAAACGCGTTTTCCGGCGAAAACGCACACCACGGCTCTTTCTGAGAAAAAGCAAGCACGGAGGACGAGAACCGCTTTTGCCCTGCGTAGCGTTCCGGGCAGCGGGTAGAACCAGGCAGAGAATTCCCGGCTAGCAGCTTCCCTGTGGCGGGGAAGTGCAAACGTACACGTTTTCGGCCGAAAACGCGTTTTCCGGCGAAAACGCACACCACGGCTCTTTCTGAGAAAAAGCAAGCACGGAGGACGAGAACCGCTTTTGCCCTGCGTAGCGTTCCGGGCAGCGGGTAGAACCAGGCAGAGAATTCCCGGCTAGCAGCTTCCCTGTGGCGGGGAAGTGCAAACGTACACGTTTTCGGCCGAAAACGCGTTTTCCGGCGAAAACGCACACCACGGCTCTTTCTGAGAAAAAGCAAGCACGGAGGACGAGAACCGCTTTTGCCCTGCGTAGCGTTCCGGGCAGCGGGTAGAACCAGGCAGAGAATTCCCGGCTAGCAGCTTCCCTGTGGCGGGGAAGTGCAAACGTACACGTTTTCGGCCGAAAACGCGTTTTCCGGCGAAAACGCACACCACGGCTCTTTCTGAGAAAAAGCAAGCACGGAGGACGAGAACCGCTTTTGCCCTGCGTAGCGTTCCGGGCAGCGGGTAGAACCAGGCAGAGAATTCCCGGCTAGCAGCTTCCCTGTGGCGGGGAAGTGCAAACGTACACGTTTTCGGCCGAAAACGCGTTTTCCGGCGAAAACGCACACCACGGCTCTTTCTGAGAAAAAGCAAGCACGGAGGACGAGAACCGCTTTTGCCCTGCGTAGCGTTCCGGGCAGCGGGTAGAACCAGGCAGAGAATTCCCGGCTAGCAGCTTCCCTGTGGCGGGGAAGTGCAAACGTACACGTTTTCGGCCGAAAACGCGTTTTCCGGCGAAAACGCACACCACGGCTCTTTCTGAGAAAAAGCAAGCACGGAGGACGAGAACCGCTTTTGCCCTGCGTAGCGTTCCGGGCAGCGGGTAGAACCAGGCAGAGAATTCCCGGCTAGCAGCTTCCCTGTGGCGGGGAAGTGCAAACGTACACGTTTTCGGCCGAAAACGCGTTTTCCGGCGAAAACGCACACCACGGCTCTTTCTGAGAAAAAGCAAGCACGGAGGACGAGAACCGCTTTTGCCCTGCGTAGCGTTCCGGGCAGCGGGTAGAACCAGGCAGAGAATTCCCGGCTAGCAGCTTCCCTGTGGCGGGGAAGTGCAAACGTACACGTTTTCGGCCGAAAACGCGTTTTCCGGCGAAAACGCACACCACGGCTCTTTCTGAGAAAAAGCAAGCACGGAGGACGAGAACCGCTTTTGCCCTGCGTAGCGTTCCGGGCAGCGGGTAGAACCAGGCAGAGAATTCCCGGCTAGCAGCTTCCCTGTGGCGGGGAAGTGCAAACGTACACGTTTTCGGCCGAAAACGCGTTTTCCGGCGAAAACGCACACCACGGCTCTTTCTGAGAAAAAGCAAGCACGGAGGACGAGAACCGCTTTTGCCCTGCGTAGCGTTCCGGGCAGCGGGTAGAACCAGGCAGAGAATTCCCGGCTAGCAGCTTCCCTGTGGCGGGGAAGTGCAAACGTACACGTTTTCGGCCGAAAACGCGTTTTCCGGCGAAAACGCACACCACGGCTCTTTCTGAGAAAAAGCAAGCACGGAGGACGAGAACCGCTTTTGCCCTGCGTAGCGTTCCGGGCAGCGGGTAGAACCAGGCAGAGAATTCCCGGCTAGCAGCTTCCCTGTGGCGGGGAAGTGCAAACGTACACGTTTTCGGCCGAAAACGCGTTTTCCGGCGAAAACGCACACCACGGCTCTTTCTGAGAAAAAGCAAGCACGGAGGACGAGAACCGCTTTTGCCCTGCGTAGCGTTCCGGGCAGCGGGTAGAACCAGGCAGAGAATTCCCGGCTAGCAGCTTCCCTGTGGCGGGGAAGTGCAAACGTACACGTTTTCGGCCGAAAACGCGTTTTCCGGCGAAAACGCACACCACGGCTCTTTCTGAGAAAAAGCAAGCACGGAGGACGAGAACCGCTTTTGCCCTGCGTAGCGTTCCGGGCAGCGGGTAGAACCAGGCAGAGAATTCCCGGCTAGCAGCTTCCCTGTGGCGGGGAAGTGCAAACGTACACGTTTTCGGCCGAAAACGCGTTTTCCGGCGAAAACGCACACCACGGCTCTTTCTGAGAAAAAGCAAGCACGGAGGACGAGAACCGCTTTTGCCCTGCGTAGCGTTCCGGGCAGCGGGTAGAACCAGGCAGAGAATTCCCGGCTAGCAGCTTCCCTGTGGCGGGGAAGTGCAAACGTACACGTTTTCGGCCGAAAACGCGTTTTCCGGCGAAAACGCACACCACGGCTCTTTCTGAGAAAAAGCAAGCACGGAGGACGAGAACCGCTTTTGCCCTGCGTAGCGTTCCGGGCAGCGGGTAGAACCAGGCAGAGAATTCCCGGCTAGCAGCTTCCCTGTGGCGGGGAAGTGCAAACGTACACGTTTTCGGCCGAAAACGCGTTTTCCGGCGAAAACGCACACCACGGCTCTTTCTGAGAAAAAGCAAGCACGGAGGACGAGAACCGCTTTTGCCCTGCGTAGCGTTCCGGGCAGCGGGTAGAACCAGGCAGAGAATTCCCGGCTAGCAGCTTCCCTGTGGCGGGGAAGTGCAAACGTACACGTTTTCGGCCGAAAACGCGTTTTCCGGCGAAAACGCACACCACGGCTCTTTCTGAGAAAAAGCAAGCACGGAGGACGAGAACCGCTTTTGCCCTGCGTAGCGTTCCGGGCAGCGGGTAGAACCAGGCAGAGAATTCCCGGCTAGCAGCTTCCCTGTGGCGGGGAAGTGCAAACGTACACGTTTTCGGCCGAAAACGCGTTTTCCGGCGAAAACGCACACCACGGCTCTTTCTGAGAAAAAGCAAGCACGGAGGACGAGAACCGCTTTTGCCCTGCGTAGCGTTCCGGGCAGCGGGTAGAACCAGGCAGAGAATTCCCGGCTAGCAGCTTCCCTGTGGCGGGGAAGTGCAAACGTACACGTTTTCGGCCGAAAACGCGTTTTCCGGCGAAAACGCACACCACGGCTCTTTCTGAGAAAAAGCAAGCACGGAGGACGAGAACCGCTTTTGCCCTGCGTAGCGTTCCGGGCAGCGGGTAGAACCAGGCAGAGAATTCCCGGCTAGCAGCTTCCCTGTGGCGGGGAAGTGCAAACGTACACGTTTTCGGCCGAAAACGCGTTTTCCGGCGAAAACGCACACCACGGCTCTTTCTGAGAAAAAGCAAGCACGGAGGACGAGAACCGCTTTTGCCCTGCGTAGCGTTCCGGGCAGCGGGTAGAACCAGGCAGAGAATTCCCGGCTAGCAGCTTCCCTGTGGCGGGGAAGTGCAAACGTACACGTTTTCGGCCGAAAACGCGTTTTCCGGCGAAAACGCACACCACGGCTCTTTCTGAGAAAAAGCAAGCACGGAGGACGAGAACCGCTTTTGCCCTGCGTAGCGTTCCGGGCAGCGGGTAGAACCAGGCAGAGAATTCCCGGCTAGCAGCTTCCCTGTGGCGGGGAAGTGCAAACGTACACGTTTTCGGCCGAAAACGCGTTTTCCGGCGAAAACGCACACCACGGCTCTTTCTGAGAAAAAGCAAGCACGGAGGACGAGAACCGCTTTTGCCCTGCGTAGCGTTCCGGGCAGCGGGTAGAACCAGGCAGAGAATTCCCGGCTAGCAGCTTCCCTGTGGCGGGGAAGTGCAAACGTACACGTTTTCGGCCGAAAACGCGTTTTCCGGCGAAAACGCACACCACGGCTCTTTCTGAGAAAAAGCAAGCACGGAGGACGAGAACCGCTTTTGCCCTGCGTAGCGTTCCGGGCAGCGGGTAGAACCAGGCAGAGAATTCCCGGCTAGCAGCTTCCCTGTGGCGGGGAAGTGCAAACGTACACGTTTTCGGCCGAAAACGCGTTTTCCGGCGAAAACGCACACCACGGCTCTTTCTGAGAAAAAGCAAGCACGGAGGACGAGAACCGCTTTTGCCCTGCGTAGCGTTCCGGGCAGCGGGTAGAACCAGGCAGAGAATTCCCGGCTAGCAGCTTCCCTGTGGCGGGGAAGTGCAAACGTACACGTTTTCGGCCGAAAACGCGTTTTCCGGCGAAAACGCACACCACGGCTCTTTCTGAGAAAAAGCAAGCACGGAGGACGAGAACCGCTTTTGCCCTGCGTAGCGTTCCGGGCAGCGGGTAGAACCAGGCAGAGAATTCCCGGCTAGCAGCTTCCCTGTGGCGGGGAAGTGCAAACGTACACGTTTTCGGCCGAAAACGCGTTTTCCGGCGAAAACGCACACCACGGCTCTTTCTGAGAAAAAGCAAGCACGGAGGACGAGAACCGCTTTTGCCCTGCGTAGCGTTCCGGGCAGCGGGTAGAACCAGGCAGAGAATTCCCGGCTAGCAGCTTCCCTGTGGCGGGGAAGTGCAAACGTACACGTTTTCGGCCGAAAACGCGTTTTCCGGCGAAAACGCACACCACGGCTCTTTCTGAGAAAAAGCAAGCACGGAGGACGAGAACCGCTTTTGCCCTGCGTAGCGTTCCGGGCAGCGGGTAGAACCAGGCAGAGAATTCCCGGCTAGCAGCTTCCCTGTGGCGGGGAAGTGCAAACGTACACGTTTTCGGCCGAAAACGCGTTTTCCGGCGAAAACGCACACCACGGCTCTTTCTGAGAAAAAGCAAGCACGGAGGACGAGAACCGCTTTTGCCCTGCGTAGCGTTCCGGGCAGCGGGTAGAACCAGGCAGAGAATTCCCGGCTAGCAGCTTCCCTGTGGCGGGGAAGTGCAAACGTACACGTTTTCGGCCGAAAACGCGTTTTCCGGCGAAAACGCACACCACGGCTCTTTCTGAGAAAAAGCAAGCACGGAGGACGAGAACCGCTTTTGCCCTGCGTAGCGTTCCGGGCAGCGGGTAGAACCAGGCAGAGAATTCCCGGCTAGCAGCTTCCCTGTGGCGGGGAAGTGCAAACGTACACGTTTTCGGCCGAAAACGCGTTTTCCGGCGAAAACGCACACCACGGCTCTTTCTGAGAAAAAGCAAGCACGGAGGACGAGAACCGCTTTTGCCCTGCGTAGCGTTCCGGGCAGCGGGTAGAACCAGGCAGAGAATTCCCGGCTAGCAGCTTCCCTGTGGCGGGGAAGTGCAAACGTACACGTTTTCGGCCGAAAACGCGTTTTCCGGCGAAAACGCACACCACGGCTCTTTCTGAGAAAAAGCAAGCACGGAGGACGAGAACCGCTTTTGCCCTGCGTAGCGTTCCGGGCAGCGGGTAGAACCAGGCAGAGAATTCCCGGCTAGCAGCTTCCCTGTGGCGGGGAAGTGCAAACGTACACGTTTTCGGCCGAAAACGCGTTTTCCGGCGAAAACGCACACCACGGCTCTTTCTGAGAAAAAGCAAGCACGGAGGACGAGAACCGCTTTTGCCCTGCGTAGCGTTCCGGGCAGCGGGTAGAACCAGGCAGAGAATTCCCGGCTAGCAGCTTCCCTGTGGCGGGGAAGTGCAAACGTACACGTTTTCGGCCGAAAACGCGTTTTCCGGCGAAAACGCACACCACGGCTCTTTCTGAGAAAAAGCAAGCACGGAGGACGAGAACCGCTTTTGCCCTGCGTAGCGTTCCGGGCAGCGGGTAGAACCAGGCAGAGAATTCCCGGCTAGCAGCTTCCCTGTGGCGGGGAAGTGCAAACGTACACGTTTTCGGCCGAAAACGCGTTTTCCGGCGAAAACGCACACCACGGCTCTTTCTGAGAAAAAGCAAGCACGGAGGACGAGAACCGCTTTTGCCCTGCGTAGCGTTCCGGGCAGCGGGTAGAACCAGGCAGAGAATTCCCGGCTAGCAGCTTCCCTGTGGCGGGGAAGTGCAAACGTACACGTTTTCGGCCGAAAACGCGTTTTCCGGCGAAAACGCACACCACGGCTCTTTCTGAGAAAAAGCAAGCACGGAGGACGAGAACCGCTTTTGCCCTGCGTAGCGTTCCGGGCAGCGGGTAGAACCAGGCAGAGAATTCCCGGCTAGCAGCTTCCCTGTGGCGGGGAAGTGCAAACGTACACGTTTTCGGCCGAAAACGCGTTTTCCGGCGAAAACGCACACCACGGCTCTTTCTGAGAAAAAGCAAGCACGGAGGACGAGAACCGCTTTTGCCCTGCGTAGCGTTCCGGGCAGCGGGTAGAACCAGGCAGAGAATTCCCGGCTAGCAGCTTCCCTGTGGCGGGGAAGTGCAAACGTACACGTTTTCGGCCGAAAACGCGTTTTCCGGCGAAAACGCACACCACGGCTCTTTCTGAGAAAAAGCAAGCACGGAGGACGAGAACCGCTTTTGCCCTGCGTAGCGTTCCGGGCAGCGGGTAGAACCAGGCAGAGAATTCCCGGCTAGCAGCTTCCCTGTGGCGGGGAAGTGCAAACGTACACGTTTTCGGCCGAAAACGCGTTTTCCGGCGAAAACGCACACCACGGCTCTTTCTGAGAAAAAGCAAGCACGGAGGACGAGAACCGCTTTTGCCCTGCGTAGCGTTCCGGGCAGCGGGTAGAACCAGGCAGAGAATTCCCGGCTAGCAGCTTCCCTGTGGCGGGGAAGTGCAAACGTACACGTTTTCGGCCGAAAACGCGTTTTCCGGCGAAAACGCACACCACGGCTCTTTCTGAGAAAAAGCAAGCACGGAGGACGAGAACCGCTTTTGCCCTGCGTAGCGTTCCGGGCAGCGGGTAGAACCAGGCAGAGAATTCCCGGCTAGCAGCTTCCCTGTGGCGGGGAAGTGCAAACGTACACGTTTTCGGCCGAAAACGCGTTTTCCGGCGAAAACGCACACCACGGCTCTTTCTGAGAAAAAGCAAGCACGGAGGACGAGAACCGCTTTTGCCCTGCGTAGCGTTCCGGGCAGCGGGTAGAACCAGGCAGAGAATTCCCGGCTAGCAGCTTCCCTGTGGCGGGGAAGTGCAAACGTACACGTTTTCGGCCGAAAACGCGTTTTCCGGCGAAAACGCACACCACGGCTCTTTCTGAGAAAAAGCAAGCACGGAGGACGAGAACCGCTTTTGCCCTGCGTAGCGTTCCGGGCAGCGGGTAGAACCAGGCAGAGAATTCCCGGCTAGCAGCTTCCCTGTGGCGGGGAAGTGCAAACGTACACGTTTTCGGCCGAAAACGCGTTTTCCGGCGAAAACGCACACCACGGCTCTTTCTGAGAAAAAGCAAGCACGGAGGACGAGAACCGCTTTTGCCCTGCGTAGCGTTCCGGGCAGCGGGTAGAACCAGGCAGAGAATTCCCGGCTAGCAGCTTCCCTGTGGCGGGGAAGTGCAAACGTACACGTTTTCGGCCGAAAACGCGTTTTCCGGCGAAAACGCACACCACGGCTCTTTCTGAGAAAAAGCAAGCACGGAGGACGAGAACCGCTTTTGCCCTGCGTAGCGTTCCGGGCAGCGGGTAGAACCAGGCAGAGAATTCCCGGCTAGCAGCTTCCCTGTGGCGGGGAAGTGCAAACGTACACGTTTTCGGCCGAAAACGCGTTTTCCGGCGAAAACGCACACCACGGCTCTTTCTGAGAAAAAGCAAGCACGGAGGACGAGAACCGCTTTTGCCCTGCGTAGCGTTCCGGGCAGCGGGTAGAACCAGGCAGAGAATTCCCGGCTAGCAGCTTCCCTGTGGCGGGGAAGTGCAAACGTACACGTTTTCGGCCGAAAACGCGTTTTCCGGCGAAAACGCACACCACGGCTCTTTCTGAGAAAAAGCAAGCACGGAGGACGAGAACCGCTTTTGCCCTGCGTAGCGTTCCGGGCAGCGGGTAGAACCAGGCAGAGAATTCCCGGCTAGCAGCTTCCCTGTGGCGGGGAAGTGCAAACGTACACGTTTTCGGCCGAAAACGCGTTTTCCGGCGAAAACGCACACCACGGCTCTTTCTGAGAAAAAGCAAGCACGGAGGACGAGAACCGCTTTTGCCCTGCGTAGCGTTCCGGGCAGCGGGTAGAACCAGGCAGAGAATTCCCGGCTAGCAGCTTCCCTGTGGCGGGGAAGTGCAAACGTACACGTTTTCGGCCGAAAACGCGTTTTCCGGCGAAAACGCACACCACGGCTCTTTCTGAGAAAAAGCAAGCACGGAGGACGAGAACCGCTTTTGCCCTGCGTAGCGTTCCGGGCAGCGGGTAGAACCAGGCAGAGAATTCCCGGCTAGCAGCTTCCCTGTGGCGGGGAAGTGCAAACGTACACGTTTTCGGCCGAAAACGCGTTTTCCGGCGAAAACGCACACCACGGCTCTTTCTGAGAAAAAGCAAGCACGGAGGACGAGAACCGCTTTTGCCCTGCGTAGCGTTCCGGGCAGCGGGTAGAACCAGGCAGAGAATTCCCGGCTAGCAGCTTCCCTGTGGCGGGGAAGTGCAAACGTACACGTTTTCGGCCGAAAACGCGTTTTCCGGCGAAAACGCACACCACGGCTCTTTCTGAGAAAAAGCAAGCACGGAGGACGAGAACCGCTTTTGCCCTGCGTAGCGTTCCGGGCAGCGGGTAGAACCAGGCAGAGAATTCCCGGCTAGCAGCTTCCCTGTGGCGGGGAAGTGCAAACGTACACGTTTTCGGCCGAAAACGCGTTTTCCGGCGAAAACGCACACCACGGCTCTTTCTGAGAAAAAGCAAGCACGGAGGACGAGAACCGCTTTTGCCCTGCGTAGCGTTCCGGGCAGCGGGTAGAACCAGGCAGAGAATTCCCGGCTAGCAGCTTCCCTGTGGCGGGGAAGTGCAAACGTACACGTTTTCGGCCGAAAACGCGTTTTCCGGCGAAAACGCACACCACGGCTCTTTCTGAGAAAAAGCAAGCACGGAGGACGAGAACCGCTTTTGCCCTGCGTAGCGTTCCGGGCAGCGGGTAGAACCAGGCAGAGAATTCCCGGCTAGCAGCTTCCCTGTGGCGGGGAAGTGCAAACGTACACGTTTTCGGCCGAAAACGCGTTTTCCGGCGAAAACGCACACCACGGCTCTTTCTGAGAAAAAGCAAGCACGGAGGACGAGAACCGCTTTTGCCCTGCGTAGCGTTCCGGGCAGCGGGTAGAACCAGGCAGAGAATTCCCGGCTAGCAGCTTCCCTGTGGCGGGGAAGTGCAAACGTACACGTTTTCGGCCGAAAACGCGTTTTCCGGCGAAAACGCACACCACGGCTCTTTCTGAGAAAAAGCAAGCACGGAGGACGAGAACCGCTTTTGCCCTGCGTAGCGTTCCGGGCAGCGGGTAGAACCAGGCAGAGAATTCCCGGCTAGCAGCTTCCCTGTGGCGGGGAAGTGCAAACGTACACGTTTTCGGCCGAAAACGCGTTTTCCGGCGAAAACGCACACCACGGCTCTTTCTGAGAAAAAGCAAGCACGGAGGACGAGAACCGCTTTTGCCCTGCGTAGCGTTCCGGGCAGCGGGTAGAACCAGGCAGAGAATTCCCGGCTAGCAGCTTCCCTGTGGCGGGGAAGTGCAAACGTACACGTTTTCGGCCGAAAACGCGTTTTCCGGCGAAAACGCACACCACGGCTCTTTCTGAGAAAAAGCAAGCACGGAGGACGAGAACCGCTTTTGCCCTGCGTAGCGTTCCGGGCAGCGGGTAGAACCAGGCAGAGAATTCCCGGCTAGCAGCTTCCCTGTGGCGGGGAAGTGCAAACGTACACGTTTTCGGCCGAAAACGCGTTTTCCGGCGAAAACGCACACCACGGCTCTTTCTGAGAAAAAGCAAGCACGGAGGACGAGAACCGCTTTTGCCCTGCGTAGCGTTCCGGGCAGCGGGTAGAACCAGGCAGAGAATTCCCGGCTAGCAGCTTCCCTGTGGCGGGGAAGTGCAAACGTACACGTTTTCGGCCGAAAACGCGTTTTCCGGCGAAAACGCACACCACGGCTCTTTCTGAGAAAAAGCAAGCACGGAGGACGAGAACCGCTTTTGCCCTGCGTAGCGTTCCGGGCAGCGGGTAGAACCAGGCAGAGAATTCCCGGCTAGCAGCTTCCCTGTGGCGGGGAAGTGCAAACGTACACGTTTTCGGCCGAAAACGCGTTTTCCGGCGAAAACGCACACCACGGCTCTTTCTGAGAAAAAGCAAGCACGGAGGACGAGAACCGCTTTTGCCCTGCGTAGCGTTCCGGGCAGCGGGTAGAACCAGGCAGAGAATTCCCGGCTAGCAGCTTCCCTGTGGCGGGGAAGTGCAAACGTACACGTTTTCGGCCGAAAACGCGTTTTCCGGCGAAAACGCACACCACGGCTCTTTCTGAGAAAAAGCAAGCACGGAGGACGAGAACCGCTTTTGCCCTGCGTAGCGTTCCGGGCAGCGGGTAGAACCAGGCAGAGAATTCCCGGCTAGCAGCTTCCCTGTGGCGGGGAAGTGCAAACGTACACGTTTTCGGCCGAAAACGCGTTTTCCGGCGAAAACGCACACCACGGCTCTTTCTGAGAAAAAGCAAGCACGGAGGACGAGAACCGCTTTTGCCCTGCGTAGCGTTCCGGGCAGCGGGTAGAACCAGGCAGAGAATTCCCGGCTAGCAGCTTCCCTGTGGCGGGGAAGTGCAAACGTACACGTTTTCGGCCGAAAACGCGTTTTCCGGCGAAAACGCACACCACGGCTCTTTCTGAGAAAAAGCAAGCACGGAGGACGAGAACCGCTTTTGCCCTGCGTAGCGTTCCGGGCAGCGGGTAGAACCAGGCAGAGAATTCCCGGCTAGCAGCTTCCCTGTGGCGGGGAAGTGCAAACGTACACGTTTTCGGCCGAAAACGCGTTTTCCGGCGAAAACGCACACCACGGCTCTTTCTGAGAAAAAGCAAGCACGGAGGACGAGAACCGCTTTTGCCCTGCGTAGCGTTCCGGGCAGCGGGTAGAACCAGGCAGAGAATTCCCGGCTAGCAGCTTCCCTGTGGCGGGGAAGTGCAAACGTACACGTTTTCGGCCGAAAACGCGTTTTCCGGCGAAAACGCACACCACGGCTCTTTCTGAGAAAAAGCAAGCACGGAGGACGAGAACCGCTTTTGCCCTGCGTAGCGTTCCGGGCAGCGGGTAGAACCAGGCAGAGAATTCCCGGCTAGCAGCTTCCCTGTGGCGGGGAAGTGCAAACGTACACGTTTTCGGCCGAAAACGCGTTTTCCGGCGAAAACGCACACCACGGCTCTTTCTGAGAAAAAGCAAGCACGGAGGACGAGAACCGCTTTTGCCCTGCGTAGCGTTCCGGGCAGCGGGTAGAACCAGGCAGAGAATTCCCGGCTAGCAGCTTCCCTGTGGCGGGGAAGTGCAAACGTACACGTTTTCGGCCGAAAACGCGTTTTCCGGCGAAAACGCACACCACGGCTCTTTCTGAGAAAAAGCAAGCACGGAGGACGAGAACCGCTTTTGCCCTGCGTAGCGTTCCGGGCAGCGGGTAGAACCAGGCAGAGAATTCCCGGCTAGCAGCTTCCCTGTGGCGGGGAAGTGCAAACGTACACGTTTTCGGCCGAAAACGCGTTTTCCGGCGAAAACGCACACCACGGCTCTTTCTGAGAAAAAGCAAGCACGGAGGACGAGAACCGCTTTTGCCCTGCGTAGCGTTCCGGGCAGCGGGTAGAACCAGGCAGAGAATTCCCGGCTAGCAGCTTCCCTGTGGCGGGGAAGTGCAAACGTACACGTTTTCGGCCGAAAACGCGTTTTCCGGCGAAAACGCACACCACGGCTCTTTCTGAGAAAAAGCAAGCACGGAGGACGAGAACCGCTTTTGCCCTGCGTAGCGTTCCGGGCAGCGGGTAGAACCAGGCAGAGAATTCCCGGCTAGCAGCTTCCCTGTGGCGGGGAAGTGCAAACGTACACGTTTTCGGCCGAAAACGCGTTTTCCGGCGAAAACGCACACCACGGCTCTTTCTGAGAAAAGCAAGCACGGAGGACGAGAACCGCTTTTGCCCTGCGTAGCGTTCCGGGCAGCGGGTAGAACCAGGCAGAGAATTCCCGGCTAGCAGCTTCCCTGTGGCGGGGAAGTGCAAACGTACAGGTTTTCGGCCGAAATACTCGTAGTAACACCACGGCTCTTTCTGAGAAAAAGCAAGCACGGAGGACGAGAACCGCTTTTGCCCTGCGTAGCGTTCCGGGCAGCGGGTAGAACCAGGCAGAGAATTCCAGGCTAGCAGCTTCCCTGTGGCGGGAAGTGCAAACGTACACGTTTTCGGCCGAA
>NW_027437982.1:0-55627 GCF_965140245.1 Athene noctua | reverse complement strand
ATTTCTACCCGCTGCTCAGAACGCTACGCAGGGCAAAAGCGATTTTCGTCCTCCGTGCTTGCTTTTTTTCAGAAAGAGCCGTGGTGTGCTTTTTCGCCGGAAAACGCGTTTTCGGCCGAAAACGTGTACGTTTGCACTTCCTGGCCACAGGGAAGCTGCTAGCCGGGAATTCTCTGCCTGGTTCTAACCGCTGCCCGGAACGCTACGCAGGGCAAAAGCGATTCTCGTCCTCCGTGCTTGCTTTTTCTCAGAAAGAGCCGTGGTGTGCGTTTTCGCCGGAAAACGCGTTTTCGGCCGAAAACGTGTACGTTTGCACTTCCCGGCCACAGGGAAGCTGCTAGCCGGCAATTCGCTGCCTGGTTCCACCCGCTGCCCGGAACACTATGCAGGGCAAAAGCGATTCTCGTCCTCTGTGCTTGCTTTTTCTCAGAAAGAGCCGTGGTGTGCGTTTTCGCCGGAAAAAGCGTTTTCGGCCGAAAACGTGTACGTTTGCACTTCCCCGCCACAGGGAAGCTGCTAGCCGTGAATTCTCTGCCTGGTTCTACCCGCTGCCCGGAACGCTACGCAGGGCAAAAGCGATTCTCGTCCTCCGTGCTTGCTTTTTCTCAGAAAGAGCCGTGGTGTGCGTTTTCGCCGGAAAACGCGTTTTCGGCCGAAAACGTGTACGTTTGCACTTCCCGGCCACAGGGAAGCTGCTAGCCGGGAATTCTCTGCCTGGTTCTACCCGCTGCCCGGAACGCTTCGCAGGGCAAAAGCGATTCTCGTCCTCCGTGCTTGCTTTTTCTCAGAAAGAGCCGTGGTGTGCGTTTTCGCCGGAAAACGCGTTTTCGGCCGAAAACGTGTACGTTTGCACTTCCCGGCCACAGGGAAGCTGCTAACCGGGAATTCTCTGCATGGTTCTACCCGCTGCCCGGAACGCTACGCAGGGTAAAAGCGATTCTCGTCCTCCGTGCTTGCTTTTTCTCAGAAAGAGCCGTGGTGTGCGTTTTCGCCGTAAAACGCGTTTTCGGCCGAAAACGTGTACGTTTGCACTTCCCCGCCACAGGGAAGCTGCTAGCAGGGAATTCTCTGCCTGGTTCTACCCGCTGCCCGGAACACTATGCAGGGCAAAAGCGATTCTCGTCCTCCGTGCTTGCTTTTTCTCAGAAAGAGCCGTGGTTTGCGTTTTCGCCGGAAAACGCGTTTTCGGCTGAAAACGTGTACGTTTGCACTTCCCGGCCACAGGGAAGCTGCTAGCCGGGAATTCTCTGCCTGGTTCTTCCCGCTGCACGGAACGCTTCGCAGGGCAAAAGCGATTCTCGTCCTCCGTGCTTGCTTTTTCTCAGAAAGAGCCGTGGTGTGCGTTTTCGCCGGAAAACGCGTTTTCGGCCGAAAACGTGTACGTTTGCACTTCCCCGCCACAGGGAAGCTGCTAGACGGGAATTCTCTGCCTGGTTCTACCCGCTGCCCGGAACGCTACGCAGGGCAAAAGCGATTCTCGTCCTCCGTGCTTGCTTTTTCTCAGAAAGAGCCGTGGTGTGCGTTTTCGCGGGAAAACGCGTTTTCGGCCGAAAACGTGTACGTTTGCACTTCCCCGCCACAGGGAAGCTGCTAGCCGGGAATTCTCTGCCTGGTTCTACCCGCTGCCCGGAACGCTACGCAGGGCAAAAGCGATTCTCGTCCTCCGTGCTTGCATTTTCTCAGAAAGAGCCGTGGTGTGCGTTTTCGCCGGAAAACGCGTTTTCGGCCGAAAACGTGTACGTTTGCACTTCCCCGCCACATGGAAGCTGCTAGCCGGGAATTTTCTGCCTGGTTCTACCCGCTGCCCGGAACGCTACGCAGGGCAAAAGCGATTCTCGTCCTCCGTGCTTGCTTTTTCTCAGAAAGAGCCGTTGTGTGCGTTTTCGCCGGAAAACGCGTTTTCGGCCGAAAACGTGTACGTTTGCTCTTCCCGGCCACAGGGAAGCTGCTAGCCGGGAATTCTCTGCCTGGTTCTACCCGCTGCCCGGAACGCTACGCAGGGCAAAAGCGGTTCTCGTCCTCCGTGCTTGCTTTTTCTCAGAAAGAGCCGTGGTGTGCGTTTTCGCCGGAAATCGCGTTTTCGGCCGAAAACGTGTACGTTTGCACTTCCCGGCCACAGGGAAGCTGCTAGCCGGGAATTCTCTGCCTGGTTCTACCCGCTGCCCGGAACGCTACGCAGGGCAAAAGCGATTCTCGTCCTCCGTGCTTGCTTTTTCTCAGAAAGAGCCGTGGTGTGCGTTTTCGCCGGAAAACGCGTTTTCGGCTGAAAACGTGTACGTTTGCACTTCCCCGCCACAGGGAAGCTGCTAGCCGGGAATTCTCTGCCTATTTCTACCCGCTGCTCAGAACGCTACGCAGGGCAAAAGCGATTCTCGTCCTCCGTGCTTGCTTTTTCTCAGAAAGAGCCGTGGTGTGCGTTTTCGCGGGAAAACGCGTTTTCGGCCGAAAACGTGTACGTTTGCACTTCCCGGCCACAGGGAAGCTGCTAGCCGGGAATTCTCTGCCTGGTTCTACCCGCTGCCCGGAACGCTACGCAGGGCAAAAGCGATTCTCGTCCTCCGTGCTTGCTTTTTCTCAGAAAGAGCCGTGGTGTGCGTTTTCGCCGGAAAACGCGTTTTCGGCCGAAAACGTGTACGTTTGCACTTCCCGGCCACAGGGAAGCTGCTAGCCGGCAATTCGCTGCCTGGTTCTACCCGCTGCCCGGAACGCTACGCAGGGCAAAAGCGATTTTCGTCCTCCGTGCTTGCTTTTTCTCAGAAAGAGCCGTGGTGTGCTTTTTCGCCGGAAAACGCGTTTTCGGCCGAAAAAGTGTACGTTTGCACTTCCTGGCCACAGGGAATCTGCTAGCCGGCAATTCGCTGCCTATTTCTACCCGCTGCTCAGAACGCTACGCAGGCCAAAAGCGATTCTCGTCCTCCGTGCTTGCTTTTTCTCAGAAAGAGCCGTGGTGTGCGTTTTCGCCGGAAAACGCGTTTTCGGACGAAAACGTGTACGTTTGCACTTCCCGGCCACAGGGAAGCTGCTAGCCGGGAATTCTCTGCCTGGTTCTACCCGCTGCCCGGAACGCTACGCAGGGCAAAAGCGATTCTCGTCCTCCGTGCTTGCTTTTTCTCAGAAAGAGCCGTGGTGTGCGTTTTCGCCGGAAAACGCGTTTTCGGCCGAAAACGTGTACGTTTGCACTTCCCCGCCACAGGGAAGCTGCTAGCCGGGAATTCTCTGCCTGGTTCTTCCCGCTGCCCGGAACGCTTCGCAGGGCAAAAGCGATTCTCGTCCTCCGTGCTTGCTTTTTCTCAGAAAGAGCCGTGGTGTGCGTTTTCGCCGGTAAACGCGTTTTCGGCCGAAAACGTGTACGTTTGCACTTCCCCGCCACAGGGAAGCTGCTAGACGGGAATTCTCTGCCTGGTTCTACCCGCTGCCCGGAACGCTACGCAGGGCAAAAGCGATTCTCGTCCTCCGTGCTTGCTTTTTCTCAGAAAGAGCCGTGGTGTGCGTTTTCGCCGGAAAACGCGTTTTCGGCCGAAAACGTGTACGTTTGCACTTCCCCGCCACAGGGAAGCTGCTAGCCGGGAATTCTCTGCCTGGTTCTACCCGCTGCCCGGAACACTATGCAGGGCAAAAGCGATTCTCGTCCTCCGTGCTTGCTTTTTCTCAGAAAGAGCCGTGGTGTGCGTTTTCGCCGGAAAACGCGTTTTCGGCTGAAAACGTGTACGTTTGCAATTTCCGGCCACAGGGAAGCTGCTAGCCGGGAATTCACTGCCTGGTTATACCCGCTGCCCGGAACGCTACGCAGGGCAAAAGCGATTCTCGTCCTCCGTGCTTGCTTTTTCTCAGAAAGAGCCGTGGTGTGCGTTTTCGCCGGAAAACGCGTTTTCGGCCGAAAATGTGTACGTTTGCACTTCCCGGCCACAGGGAAGCTGCTAGCCGGGAATTCTCTGCCTGGTTCTACCCGCTGCCCGGAACGCTACGCAGGGCAAAAGCGATTCTCGTCCTCCGTGCTTGCTTTTTCTCAGAAAGAGCCGTGGTGTGCGTTTTCGCGGGAAAACGCGTTTTCGGCCGAAAACGTGTACGTTTGCACTTCCCCGCCACAGGGAAGCTGCTAGCCGGCAATTCGCTGCCTGGTTCTACCCGCTGCCCGGAACGCTTCGCAGGGCAAAAGCGATTCTCGTCCTCCGTGCTTGCTTTTTCTCAGAAAGAGCCGTGGTGTGCGTTTTCGCCGGAAAACGTGTTTTCGGCCGAAAACCTGTACGTTTGCACTTCTCGGCCACAGGGAAGCTGATAGCAGGGAATTCGCTGCCTGGTTCTACCCGCTGCCCGGAACGCTACGCAGGGCAAAAGCGATTCTCGTCCTCCGTGCTTGCTTTTTCTCAGAAAGAGCCATGGTGTGCTTTTTCGCCGGAAAAAGCGTTTTCGGCCGAAAACGTGTACGTTTGCACTTCCCCGCCACAGGGAAGCTGCTAGCCGGGAATTCTCTGCCTCGTTCTACCAGCTGCCCGGAACGCTACGCAGGGCAAAAGCGATTCTCGTCCTCCGTGCTTGCTTTTTCTCAGAAAGAGCCGTGGTGTGCGTTTTCGCCGGAAAACGCGTTTTCGGCCGAAAACGTGTACGTTTGCACTTCCCCGCCACAGGGAAGCTGCTAGCCGGGAATTCTCTGCCTGGTTCTACCCGCTGCCCGGAACGCTACGCAGGGCAAAAGCGATTCTCGTCCTCCGTGCTTGCTTTTTCTCAGAAAGAGCCGTGGTGTGCGTTTTCGCCGGAAAACGCGTTTTCGGCCGAAAACGCGTACGTTTGCACTTCCCGGCCACAGGGAAGCTGCTAGCCGGGAATTCTCTGCCTATTTCTACCCGCTGCTCAGAACGCTACGCAGGGCAAAAGCGATTTTCGTCCTCCGTGCTTGCTTTTTCTCAGAAAGAGCCGTGGTGTGCTTTTTCGCCGGAAAACGCGTTTTCGGCCGAAAACGTGTACGTTTGCACTTCCTGGCCACAGGGAAGCTGCTAGCCGGGAATTCTCTGCCTGGTTCTAACCGCTGCCCGGAACGCTACGCAGGGCAAAAGCGATTCTCGTCCTCCGTGCTTGCTTTTTCTCAGAAAGAGCCGTGGTGTGCGTTTTCGCCGGAAAACGCGTTTTCGG
This sequence comes from Athene noctua, assembly GCF_965140245.1. NCBI lineage: Eukaryota > Metazoa > Chordata > Aves > Strigiformes > Strigidae > Athene > Athene noctua. Next base: position 50,500 of record NW_027437982.1, on the reverse strand, counting down.
CCGAAAACGTGTACGTTTGCACTTCCCGGCCACAGGGAAGCTGCTAGCCGGCAATTCGCTGCCTGGTTCCACCCGCTGCCCGGAACGCTACGCAGGGCAAAAGCGATTTTCGTCCTCCGTGCTTGCTTTTTCTCAGAAAGAGCCGTGGTGTGCGTTTTCGCCGGAAAACGCGTTTTCGGCCGAAAAAGTGTACGTTTGCACTTCCTGGCCACAGGGAATCTGCTAGCCGGCAATTCGCTGCCTATTTCTACCCGCTGCTCAGAAAGCTACGCAGGCCAAAAGCGATTCTCGTCCTCCGTGCTTGCTTTTTCTCAGAAAGAGCCGTGGTGTGCGTTTTCGCCGGAAAACGCGTTTTCGGCCGAAAACGTGTACGTTTGCACTTCCCGGCCACTTGGAAGCTGCTAGCCGGGAATTCTCTGCCTGGTTCTACCCGCTGCCCGGAACGCTACGCAGGGTAAAAGCGATTCTCGTCCTCCGTGCTTGCTTTTTCTCAGTAAGAGCCGTGGTGTGCATTTTCGCCGGAAAACGCGTTTTCGGCCGAAAACGTGTACGTTTGCACTTCCCGGCCACAGGGAAGCTGCTAGCCGGGAATTCTCTGCCTGGTTCTACCCGCTGCCCGGAACGCTACGCAGGGCAAAAGCGATTCTCGTCCTCCGTGCTTGCTTTTTCTCAGAAAGAGCCGTGGTGTGCGTTTTCGCCGGAAAACGCGTTTTCGGCCGAAAACGTGTACGTTTGCACTTCCCGGCCACAGGGAAGCTGCTAGCCGGGAATTCTCTGCCTGGTTCTACCCGCTGCCCGGAACGCTACGCAGGGCAAAAGCGATTCTCGTCCTCCGTGCTTGCTTTTTCTCAGAAAGAGCCGTGGTGTGCGTTTTCGCCGGAAAACGCGTTTTCGGCCGAAAACGTGTACGTTTGCACTTCCCGGCCACAGGGAAGCTGCTAGCCGGGAATTCTCTGCCTGGTTCTACCCGCTGCCCGGAACGCTTCGCAGGGCAAAAGCGATTCTCGTCCTCCGTGCTTGCTTTTTCTCAGAAAGAGCCGTGGTGTGCGTTTTCGCCGGAAAACGCGTTTTCGGCCGAAAACGTGTACGTTTGCACTTCCCCGCCACAGGGAAGCTGCTAGCCGGGAATTCTCTGCCTGGTTCTACCCGCTGCCAGGAACGCTACGCAGGGCAAAAGCGATTCTCGTCCTCCGTGCTTGCTTTTTCTCAGAAAGAGCCGTGGTGTGCATTTTCGCCGGAAAACGCGTTTTCGGCCGAAAACGTGTACGTTTGCACTTCCCGGCCACAGGGAAGCTGCTAGACGGGAATTCTCTGCCTGGTTCTACCCGCTGCCCGGAACGCTACGCAGGGCAAAAGCGATTCTCGTCCTCCGTGCTTGCTTTTTCTCAGAAAGAGCCGTGGTGTGCGTTTTCGCCAGAAAACGCGTTTTCGGCCGAAAACGTGTACGTTTGCACTTCCCCGCCACAGGGAAGCTGCTAGCAGGGAATTCTCTGCCTGGTTCTACCCGCTGCCCGGAACACTATGCAGGGCAAAAGCGATTCTCGTCCTCCGTGCTTGCTTTTTCTCAGAAAGAGCCGTGGTTTGCGTTTTCGCCGGAAAACGCGTTTTCGGCTGAAAACGTGTACGTTTGCACTTCCCGGCCACAGGGAAGCTGCTAGCCGGGAATTCTCTGCCTGGTTCTTCCCGCTGCCCCGAACGCTTCGCAGGGCAAAAGCGATTCTCGTCCTCCGTGCTTGCTTTTTCTCAGAAAGAGCCGTGGTGTGCGTTTTCACCGGAAAACGCGTTTTCGGCCGAAAACGTGTACGTTTGCACTTCCCCGCCACAGGGAAGCTGCTAGCCGGGAATTCTCTGCCTGGTTCTACCCGCTGCCCGGAACACTATGCAGGGCAAAAGCGATTCTCGTCCTCTGTGCTTGCTTTTTCTCAGAAAGAGCCGTGGTGTGCGTTTTCGCCGGAAAACGCGTTTTCGGCCGAAAACGTGTACGTTTGCACTTCCCCGCCACAGGGAAGCTGCTAGCCGTGAATTCTCTGCCTGGTTCTACCCGCTGCCCGGAACGCTTCGCAGGGCAAAAGCGATTCTCGTCCTCCGTGCTTGCTTTTTCTCAGAAAGAGCCGTGGTGTGCGTTTTCGCCGGAAAACGCGTTTTCGGCCGAAAACGTGTACGTTTGCACTTCCCGGCCACAGGGAAGCTGCTAGCCGGGAATTCTCTGCCTGGTTCTACCCGCTGCCCGGAACGCTACGCAGGGTAAAAGCGATTCTCGTCCTCCGTGCTTGCTTTTTCTCAGAAAGAGCCGTGGTGTGCGTTTTCGCCGTAAAACGCGTTTTCGGCCGAAAACGTGTACGTTTGCACTTCCCCGCCACAGGGAAGCTGCTAGCAGGGAATTCTCTGCCTGGTTCTACCCGCTGCCCGGAACACTATGCAGGGCAAAAGCGATTCTCGTCCTCCGTGCTTGCTTTTTCTCAGAAAGAGCCGTGGTTTGCGTTTTCGCCGGAAAACGCGTTTTCGGCTGAAAACGTGTACGTTTGCACTTCCCGGCCACAGGGAAGCTGCTAGCCGGGAATTCTCTGCCTGGTTCTTCCCGCTGCCCGGAACGCTTCGCAGGGCAAAAGCGATTCTCGTCCTCCGTGCTTGCTTTTTCTCAGAAAGAGCCGTGGTGTGCGTTTTCGCCGGAAAACGCGTTTTCGGCCGAAAACGTGTACGTTTGCACTTCCCCGCCACAGGGAAGCTGCTAGACGGGAATTCTCTGCCTGGTTCTACCCGCTGCCCGGAACGCTACGCAGGGCAAAAGCGATTCTCGTCCTCCGTGCTTGCTTTTTCTCAGAAAGAGCCGTGGTGTGCGTTTTCGCGGGAAAACGCGTTTTCGGCCGAAAACGTGTACGTTTGCACTTCCCCGCCACAGGGAAGCTGCTAGCCGGGAATTCTCTGCCTGGTTCTACCCGCTGCCCGGAACGCTACGCAGGGCAAAAGCGATTCTCGTCCTCCGTGCTTGCTTTTTCTCAGAAAGAGCCGTGGTGTGCGTTTTCGCGGGAAAACGTGTTTTCGGCCGAAAACGTGTACGTTTGCACTTCCCCGCCACAGGGAAGCTGCTAGCAGGGAATTCTCTGCCTGGTTCTACCCGCTGCCCGGAACGCTACGCAGGGCAAAAGCGATTATCGTCCTCCGTGCTTGCTTTTTCTCAGAAAGAGCCGTGGTGTGCGTTTTCGCCGGAAAACACTTTTTCGGCCGAAAACGTGTATGTTTGCACTTCCCCGCCACAGGGAAGCTGCTAGCAGGGAATTCGCTGCCTGATTCTACCCGCTGCCCGGAACGCTACGCAGGGCAAAAGCGATTCTCGTCCTCCGTGCTTGCTTTTTCTCAGAAAGAGCCGTGGTGTGCGTTTTCGCCGGAAAACGCGTTTTCGGCCGAAAACGTGTACGTTTGCACTTCCCCGCCACAGGGAAGCTGCTAGCAGGGAATTCGCTGCCTGGTTCTACCCGCTGCCCGGAACGCTACGCAGGGCAAAAGCGATTCTCGTCCTCCGTGCTTGCTTTTTCTCAGAAAGAGCCGTGGTGTGCGTTTTAGCCGGAAAACGCGTTTTCGGCCGAAAACGTGTACGTTTGCTCTTCCCGCCCACAGGGAAGCTGCTAGCCGGGAATTCTCTGCCTGGTTCTACCCGCTGCCCGGAACGCTACGCAGGGCAAAAGCGGTTCTCGTCCTCCGTGCTTGCTTTTTCTCAGAAAGAGCCGTGGTGTCCGTTTTCGCCGGAAAACGCGTTTTCGGCCGAAAACGTGTACGTTTGCACTTCCCCGCCACAGGGAAGCTGCTAGCAGGGAATTCTCTGCCTGGTTCTACCCGCTGCCCGGAACGCTACGCAGGGCAAAAGCGATTCTCGTCCTCCGTGCTTGCTTTATCTCAGAAAGAGCCGTGGTGTGCGTTTTCGCCGGAAAACGTGTTTTCGGCCAAAAACGTGTACGTTTGCACTTCCCCGCCACAGGGAAGCTGATAGCAGGGAATTCGCTGCCTGGTTCTACCCGCTGCCCGGAACGCTACGCAGGGCAAAAGCGATTCTCGTCCTCCGTGCTTGCTTTTTCTCAGAAAGAGCCATGGTGTGCTTTTTCGCCGGAAAAAGCGTTTTCGGCCGAAAACGTGTACGTTTGCACTTCCCCGCCACAGGGAAGCTGCTAGCCGGGAATTCTCTGCCTGGTTCTACCCGCTGCCCGGAACGCTACGCAGGGCAAAAGCGATTCTCGTCCTCCGTGCTTGCTTTTTCTCAGAAAGAGCCGTGGTGTGCGTTTTCGCCGGAAAACGCGTTTTCGGCCGAAAACGTGTACGTTTGCACTTCCCGGCCACAGGGAAGCTGCTAGCCGGGAATTCTCTGCCTGGTTCTACCCGCTGCCGGGAACGCTACGCAGGGCAAAAGCGATTCTCGTCCTCCGTGCTTGCTTTTTCTCAGAAAGAGCCGTGGTGTGCGTTTTCGCCGGAAAACGCGTTTTCGGCCGAAAACGTGTACGTTTGCTCTTCCCGGCCACAGGGAAGCTGCTAGCCGGGAATTCTCTGCCTGGTTCTACCCGCTGCCCGGAACGCTACGCAGGGCAAAAGCGGTTCTCGTCCTCCGTGCTTGCTTTTCTCAGAAAGAGCCGTGGTGTGCGTTTTCGCCGGAAAACGCGTTTTCGGCCAAAAACGTGTACGTTTGCACTTCCCCGCCACAGGGAAGCTGATAGCAGGGAATTCGCTGCCTGGTTCTACCCGCTGCCCGGAACGCTACGCAGGGCAAAAGCGATTCTCGTCCTCCGTGCTTGCTTTTTCTCAGAAAGAGCCATGGTGTGCTTTTTCGCCGGAAAAAGCGTTTTCGGCCGAAAACGTGTACGTTTGCACTTCCCCGCCACAGGGAAGCTGCTAGCCGGGAATTCTCTGCCTGGTTCTACCCGCTGCCCGGAACGCTACGCAGGGCAAAAGCGATTCTCGTCCTCCGTGCTTGCTTTTTCTCAGAAAGAGCCGTGGTGTGCGTTTTCGCCGGAAAACGCGTTTTCGGCCGAAAACGTGTACGTTTGCACTTCCCGGCCACAGGGAAGCTGCTAGCCGGGAATTCTCTGCCTGGTTCTACCCGCTGCCGGGAACGCTACGCAGGGCAAAAGCGATTCTCGTCCTCCGTGCTTGCTTTTTCTCAGAAAGAGCCGTGGTGTGCGTTTTCGCCGGAAAACGCGTTTTCGGCCGAAAACGTGTACGTTTGCTCTTCCCGGCCACAGGGAAGCTGCTAGCCGGGAATTCTCTGCCTGGTTCTACCCGCTGCCCGGAACGCTACGCAGGGCAAAAGCGGTTCTCGTCCTCCGTGCTTGCTTTTCTCAGAAAGAGCCGTGGTGTGCGTTTTCGCCGGAAATCGCGTTTTCGGCCGAAAACGTGTACGTTTGCACTTCCCCGCCACAGGGAAGCTGCTAGCCGGGAATTCTCTGCCTGGTTCTACCCGCTGCCCGGAACGCTACGCAGGGCAAAAGCGATTCTCGTCCTCCGTGCTTGCTTTTTCTCAGAAAGAGCCGTGGTGTGCGTTTTCGCGGGAAAACGCGTTTTCGGCCGAAAACGTGTACGTTTGCACTTCCCCGCCTCAGGGAAGCTGCTAGCCGGGAATTCTCTGCCTGGTTCTACCCGCTGCCCGGAACGCTACGCAGGGCAAAAGCGATTCTCGTCCTCCGTGCTTGCTTTTTCTCAGAAAGAGCCGTGGTGTGCGTTTTCGCGGGAAAACGTGTTTTCGGCCGAAAACGTGTACGTTTGCACTTCCCCGCCACAGGGAAGCTGCTAGCCGGCAATTCGCTGCCTGGTTCTACCCGCTGCCCGGAACGCTACGCAGGGCAAAAGCGATTATCGTCCTCCGTGCTTGCTTTTTCTCAGAAAGAGCCGTGGTGTGCGTTTTCGCCGGAAAACACTTTTTCGGCCGAAAACGTGTACGTTTGCACTTCCCCGCCACAGGGAAGCTGCTAGCAGGGAATTCGCTGCCTGATTCTACCCGCAGCCCGGAACGCTACGCAGGGCAAAAGCGATTCTCGTCCTCCGTGCTTGCTTTTTCTCAGAAAGAGCCGTGGTGTGCGTTTTCGCCGGAAAACGCGTTTTCGGCCGAAAACGTGTACGTTTGCACTTCCCCGCCACAGGGAAGCTGCTAGCAGGGAATTCGCTGCCTGGTTCTACCCGCTGCCCGGAACGCTACGCAGGGCAAAATCGATTCTCGTCCTCCGTGCTTGCTTTTTCTCAGAAAGAGCCGTGGTGTGCGTTTTCGCCGCAAAACGCGTTTTCGGCCGAAAACGTGTACGTTTGCACTTCCCGGCCACAGGGAAGCTGCTAGCCGGGAATTCTCTGCCTGGTTCTACCCGCTGCCCGGAACGCTACGCAGGGCAAAAGCGATTCTCGTCCTCCGTGCTTGCTTTTTCTCAGAAAGAGCCGTGGTGTGCGTTTTAGCCGGAAAACGCGTTTTCGGCCGAAAACGTGTACGTTTGCTCTTCCCGGCCACAGGGAAGCTGCTAGCCGGGAATTCTCTGCCTGGTTCTACCCGCTGCCCGGAACGCTACGCAGGGCAAAAGCGGTTCTCGTCCTCCGTGCTTGCTTTTTCTCAGAAAGAGCCGTGGTGTGCGTTTTCGCCGGAAAACGCGTTTTCGGCCGAAAACGTGTACGTTTGCACTTCCCCGCCACAGGGAAGCTGCTAGACGGGAATTCTCTGCCTGGTTCTACCCGCTGCCCGGAACGCTTCGCAGGGCAAAAGCGATTCTCATCCTCCGTGCTTGCTTTTTCTCAGAAAGAGCCGTGGTGTGCGTTTTCGCCGGAAAACGCGTTTTCGGCCGAAAACGTGTACGTTTGCACTTCCCCGCCACAGGGAAGCTGCTAGCAGGGAATTCTCTGCCTGGTTCTACCCGCTGCCCGGAACGCTACGCAGGGCAAAAGCGATTCTCGTCCTCCGTGCTTGCTTTATCTCAGAAAGAGCCGTGGTGTGCGTTTTCGCCGGAAAACGTGTTTTCGGCCGAAAACGTGTACGTTTGCACTTCCCCGCCACAGGGAAGCTGATAGCAGGGAATTCGCTGCCTGGTTCTACCCGCTGCCCGGAACGCTACGCAGGTCAAAAGCGATTCTCGTCCTCCGTGCTTGCTTTTTCTCAGAAAGAGCCATGGTGTGCTTTTTCGTCGGAAAAAGCGTTTTCGGCCGAAAACGTGTACGTTTGCACTTCCCCGCCACAGGGAAGCTGATAGCCGGGAATTCTCTGCCTCGTTCTACCCGCTGCCCGGAACGCTACGCAGGGCAAAAGCGATTCTCGTCCTCCGTGCTTGCTTTTTCTCAGAAAGAGCCGTGGTGTGCGTTTTCGCCGGAAAACGCGTTTTCGGCCGAAAACGTGTACGTTTGCACTTCCCGGCCACAGGGAAGCTGCTAGCCGGGAATTCTCTGCCTGGTTCTACCCGCTGCCCGGAACGCTACGCAGGGCAAAAGCGATTCTCGTCCTCCGTGCTTGCTTTTTCTCAGAAAGAGCCGTGGTGTGCGTTTTCGCGGGAAAACGTGTTTTCGGCCGAAAACGTGTACGTTTGCACTTCCCCGCCACAGGGAAGCTGCTAGCCGGCAATTCGCTGCCTGGTTCTACCCGCTGCCCGGAACACTATGCAGGGCAAAAGCGATTCTCATCCTCCGTGCTTGCTTTTTCTCAGAAAGAGCCGTGGTGTGCGTTTTCGCCGGAAAACGCGTTTTCGGCCGAAAACGTGTACGTTTGCACTTCCCCGCCACAGGGAAGCTGCTAGCAGGGAATTCTCTGCCTGGTTCTACCCGCTGGCCGGAACGCTACGCAGGGCAAAAGCGATTCTCGTCCTCCGTGCTTGCTTTATCTCAGAAAGAGCCGTGGTGTGCGTTTTCGCCGGAAAACGTGTTTTCGGCCGAAAACGTGTACGTTTGCACTTCCCCGCCACAGGGAAGCTGATAGCAGGGAATTCGCTGCCTGGTTCTACCCGCTGCCCGGAACGCTACGCAGGGCAAAAGCGATTCTCGTCCTCCGTGCTTGCTTTTTCTCAGAAAGAGCCATGGTGTGCTTTTTCGCCGGAAAACGCGTTTTCGACCGAAAACGTGTACGTTTGCACTTCCCCGCCACAGGGAAGCTGCTAGCCGGGAATTCTCTGCCTCGTTCTACCCGCTGCCCGGAACGCTACGCAGGGCAAAAGCGATTCTCGTCCTCCGTGCTTGCTTTTTCTCAGAAAGAGCCGTGGTGTGCGTTTTCGCCGGAAAACGCGTTTTCGGCCGAAAACGTGTACGTTTGCACTTCCCGGCCACAGGGAAGCTGCTAGCCGGGAATTCTCTGCCTGGTTCTACCCGCTGCCGGGAACGCTACGCAGGGCAAAAGCGATTCTCGTCCTCCGTGCTTGCTTTTTCTCAGAAAGAGCCGTGGTGTGCGTTTTCGCCGGAAAACGCGTTTTCGGCCGAAAACGTGTACGTTTGCTCTTCCCGGCCACAGGGAAGCTGCTAGCCGGGAATTCTCTGCCTGGTTCTACCCGCTGCCCGGAACGCTACGCAGGGCAAAAGCGGTTCTCGTCCTCCGTGCTTGCTTTTCTCAGAAAGAGCCGTGGTGTGCGTTTTCGCCGGAAATCGCGTTTTCGGCCGAAAACGTGTACATTTGCACTTCCCCGCCACAGGGAAGCTGCTAGCCGGGAATTCTCTGCCTGGTTCTACCCGCTGCCCGGAACGCTACGCAGGGCAAAAGCGATTCTCGTCCTCCGTGCTTGCTTTTTCTCAGAAAGAGCCGTGGTGTGCGTTTTCGCCGGAAAACGCGTTTTCGGCCGAAAACGTGTACGTTTGCACTTCCCCGCCACAGGGAAGCTGCTAGCCGGGAATTCTCTGCCTATTTCTACCCGCTGCTCAGAACGCTACGCAGGGCAAAAGCGATTCTCGTCCTCCGTGCTTGCTTTTTCTCAGAAAGAGCCGTGGTGTGCGTTTTCGCCGGAAAACGCGTTTTCGGCCGAAAACGTGTACGTTTGCACTTCCCCGCCACAGGGAAGCTGCTAGCCGGGAATTCTCTGCCTGGTTCTACCCGCTGCCGGGAACGCTACGCAGGGCAAAAGCGATTCTCGTCCTCCGTGCTTGCTTTTTATCAGAAAGAGCCGTGGTGTGCGTTTTCGCCGGAAAACGCGTTTTCGGCCGAAAACGTGTACGTTTGCTCTTCCCGGCCACAGGGAAGCTGCTAGCCGGGAATTCTCTGCCTGGTTCTACCCGCTGCCCGGAACGCTACGCAGGGCAAAAGCGGTTCTCGTCCTCCGTGCTTGCTTTTTCTCAGAAAGAGCCGTGGTGTGCGTTTTCGCCGGAAATCGCGTTTTCGGCCGAAAACGTGTACGTTTGCACTTCCCCGCCACAGGGAAGCTGCTAGCCGTGAATTCTCTGCCTGGTTCTACCCGCTGCCCGGAACGCTACGCAGGGCAAAAGCGATTCTCGTCCTCCGTGCTTGCTTTTTCTCAGAAAGAGCCGTGGTGTGCGTTTTCGCCGGAAAACGCGTTTTCGGCCGAAAACGTGTACGTTTGCACTTCCCCGCCACAGGAAAGCTGCTAGCCGGGAATTCTCTGCCTATTTCTACCCGCTGCTCAGAACGCTACGCAGGGCAAAAGCGATTCTCGTCCTCCGTGCTTGCTTTTTCTCAGAAAGAGCCGTGGTGTGCGTTTTCGCGGGAAAACGCGTTTTCGGCCGAAAACGTGTACGTTTGCACTTCCCCGCCACAGGGAAGCTGCTAGCCGGGAATTCTCTACCTGGTTCTACCCGCTGCCCGGAACGCTACGCAGGGCAAAAGCGATTCTCGTCCTCCGTGCTTGCTTTTTCTCAGAAAGAGCCGTGGTGTGCGTTTTCGCGGGAAAACGCGTTTTCGGCCGAAAACGTGTACGTTTGCACTTCCCGGCCACAGGGAAGCTGCTAGCCGGCAATTCGCTGCCTGGTTCTACCCGCTGCCCGGAACGCTACGCAGGGCAAAAGCGATTCTCGTCCTCCGTGCTTGCTTTTTCTCAGAAAGAGCCGTGGTGTGCTTTTTCGCCGGAAAACGCGTTTTCGGCCGAAAACGTGTACGTTTGCACTTCCTGGCCACAGGGAAGCTGCTAGCCGGCAATTCGCTGCCTATTTCTACCCGCTGCTCAGAACGCTACGCAGGCCAAAAGCGATTCTCGTCCTCCGTGCTTGCTTTTTCTCAGAAAGAGCCGTGGTGTGCGTTTTCGCCGGAAAACGCGTTTTCGGCCGAAAACGTGTACGTTTGCACTTCCCGGCCACAGGGAAGCTGCTAGACGGGAATTCTCTGCCTGGTTCTACCCGCTGCCCGGAACGCTACGCAGGGCAAAAGCGATTCTCGTCCTCCGTGCTTGCTTTTTCTCAGAAAGAGCCGTGGTGTGCGTTTTCGCCGGAAAACGCGTTTTCGGCCGAAAACGTGTACGTTTGCACTTCCCCGCCACAGGGAAGCTGCTAGCCGGGAATTCTCTGCCTGGTTCTTGCCGCTGCCCGGAACGCTTCGCAGGGCAAAAGCGATTCTCGTCCTCCGTGCTTGCTTTTTCTCAGAAAGAGCCGTGGTGTGCGTTTTCGCCGGAAAACGCGTTTTCGGCCGAAAACGTGTACGTTTACACTTCCCCGCCACAGGGAAGCTGCTAGACGGGAATTCTCTGCCTGGTTCTACCCGCTGCCCGGAACGCTACGCAGGGCAAAAGCGATTCTCGTCCTCCGTGCTTGCTTTTTCTCAGAAAGAGCCGTGGTGTGCGTTTTCGCCGGAAAACGCGTTTTCGGCCGAAAACGTGTACGTTTGCACTTCCCCGCCACAGGGAAGCTGCTAGCCGGGAATTCTCTGCCTGGTTCTACCCGCTGCCCGGAACACTATGCAGGGCAAAAGCGATTCTCGTCCTCCGTGCTTGCTTTTTCTCAGAAAGAGCCGTGGTGTGCGTTTTCTCCGGAAAACGCGTTTTCGGCTGAAAACGTGTACGTTTGCAATTTCCGGCCACAGGGAAGCTGCTAGCCGGGAATTCACTGCCTGGTTCTACCCGCTGCCCGGAACGCTACGCAGGGCAAAAGCGATTCTCGTCCTCCGTGCTTGCTTTTTCTCAGAAAGAGCCGTGGTGTGCGTTTTCGCCGGAAAACGCGTTTTCGGCCGAAAACGTGTACGTTTGCACTTCCCCGCCACAGGGAAGCTGCTAGCCGGGAATTCTCTGCCTGGTTCTACCCGCTGCCCGGAACGCTACGCAGGGCAAAAGCGATTCTCGTCCTCCGTGCTTGCTTTTTCTCAGAAAGAGCCGTGGTGTGCGTTTTCGCGGGAAAACGTGTTTTCGGCCGAAAACGTGTACGTTTGCACTTCCCCGCCACAGGGAAGCTGCTAGCCGGCAATTCGCTGCCTGGTTCTACCCGCTGCCCGGAACGCTACGCAGGGCAAAAGCGATTCTCGTCCTCCGTGCTTGCTTTTTCTCAGAAAGAGCCGTGGTGTGCGTTTTCGCCGGAAAACGCGTTTTCGGCCGAAAACGTGTACGTTTGCACTTCCCCGCCACAGGGAAGCTGCTAGCCGGGAATTCTCTGCCTGGTTCTACCCGCTGCCCGGAACGCTACGCAGGGCAAAAGCGATTCTCGTCCTCCGTGCTTGCTTTTTCTCAGAAAGAGCCGTGGTGTGCGTTTTCGCGGGAAAACGTGTTTTCGGCCGAAAACGTGTACGTTTGCACTTCCCCGCCACAGGGAAGCTGCTAGCCGGCAATTCGCTGCCTGGTTCTACCCGCTGCCCGGAACGCTACGCAGGGCAAAAGCGATTCTCGTCCTCCGTGCTTGCTTTTTCTCAGAAAGAGCCGTGGTGTGCGTTTTCGCCGGAAAACGCGTTTTCGGCCGAAAACGTGTATGTTTGCACTTCCCCGCCACAGGGAAGCTGCTAGCAGGGAATTCGCTGCCTGATTCTACCCGCTGCCCGGAACGCTACGCAGGGCAAAAGCGATTCTCGTCCTCCGTGCTTGCTTTTTCTCAGAAAGAGCCGTGGTGTGCGTTTTCGCCGGAAAACGCGTTTTCGGCCGAAAACGTGTACGTTTGCACTTCCCCGCCACAGGGAAGCTGCTAGCAGGGAATTCGCTGCCTGGTTCTACCCGCTGCCCGGAACGCTACGCAGGGCAAAATCGATTCTCGTCCTCCGTGCTTGCTTTTTCTCAGAAATAGCCGTGGTGTGCGTTTTCGCCGCAAAACGCGTTTTCGGCCGAAAACGTGTACGTTTGCACTTCCCGGCCACAGGGAAGCTGCTAGACGGGAATTCTCTGCCTGGTTCTACCCGCTGCCCGGAACGCTACGCAGGGCAAAAGCGATTCTCGTCCTCCGTGCTTGCTTTTTCTCAGAAAGAGCCGTGGTGTGCGTTTTCGCCGCAAAACGCGTTTTCGGCCGAAAACGTGTACGTTTGCACTTCCCGGCCACAGGGAAGCTGCTAGCCGGGAATTCTCTGCCTGGTTCTACCCGCTGCCCGGAACGCTACGCAGGGCAAAAGCGATTCTCGTCCTCCGTGCTTGCTTTTTCTCAGAAAGAGCCGTGGTGTGCGTTTTCGCCGGAAAACGCGTTTTCGGCCGAAAACGTGTACGTTTGCACTTCCCCGCCACAGGGAAGCTGCTAGCCGTGAATTCTCTGCCTGGTTCTACCCGCTGCCCGGAACGCTACGCAGGGCAAAAGCGATTCTCGTCCTCCGTGCTTGCTTTTTCTCAGAAAGAGCCGTGGTGTGCGTTTTCGCCGCAAAACGCGTTTTCGGCCGAAAACGTGTACGTTTGCACTTCCCGGCCACAGGGAAGCTGCTAGCCGGCAATTCGCTGCCTGGTTCTACCCGCTGCCCGGAACGCTACGCAGGGCAAAAGCGATTTTCGTCCTCCGTGCTTGCTTTTTCTCAGAAAGAGCCGTGGTGTGCTTTTTCGCCGGAAAACGCGTTTTCGGCCGAAAAAGTGTACGTTTGCACTTCCTGGCCACAGGGAATCTGCTAGCCGGCAATTCGCTGCCTATTTCTACCCGCTGCTCAGAACGCTACGCAGGCCAAAAGCGATTCTCGTCCTCCGTGCTTGCTTTTTCTCAGAAAGAGCCGTGGTGTGCGTTTTCGCCGGAAAACGCGTTTTCGGCCGAAAACGTGTACGTTTGCACTTCCCGGCCACAGGGAAGCTGCTAGCCGGGAATTCTCTGCCTGGTTCTACCCGCTGCCCGGAACGCTACGCAGGGCAAAAGCGATTCTCGTCCTCCGTGCTTGCTTTTTCTCAGAAAGAGCCGTGGTGTGCGTTTTCGCCGGAAAACGCGTTTTCGGCCGAAAACGTGTACGTTTGCACTTCCCGGCCACAGGGAAGCTGCTAGCCGGGAATTCTCTGCCTGGTTCTTCCCGCTGCCCGGAACGCTTCGCAGGGCAAAAGCGATTCTCGTCCTCCGTGCTTGCTTTTTCTCAGAAAGAGCCGTGGTGTGCGTTTTCGCCGGTAAACGCGTTTTCGGCCGAAAACGTGTACGTTTGCACTTCCCCGCCACAGGGAAGCTGCTAGACGGGAATTCTCTGCCTGGTTCTACCCGCTGCCCGGAACGCTACGCAGGGCAAAAGCGATTCTCGTCCTCCGTGCTTGCTTTTTCTCAGAAAGAGCCGTGGTGTGCGTTTTCGCCGGAAAACGCGTTTTCGGCCGAAAACGTGTACGTTTGCACTTCCCCGCCACAGGGAAGCTGCTAGACGGGAATTCTCTGCCTGGTTCTACCCGCTGCCCGGAACACTATGCAGGGCAAAAGCGATTCTCGTCCTCCGTGCTTGCTTTTTCTCAGAAAGAGCCGTGGTGTGCGTTTTCGCCGGAAAACGCGTTTTCGGCTGAAAACGTGTACGTTTGCAATTTCCGGCCACAGGGAAGCTGCTAGCCGGGAATTCACTGCCTGGTTATACCCGCTGCCCGGAACGCTACGCAGGGCAAAAGCGATTCTCGTCCTCCGTGCTTGCTTTTTCTCAGAAAGAGCCGTGGTGTGCGTTTTCGCCGGAAAACGCGTTTTCGGCCGAAAACGTGTACGTTTGCACTTCCCGGCCACAGGGAAGCTGCTAGCCGGGAATTCTCTGCCTGGTTCTACCCGCTGCCCGGAACGCTACGCAGGGCAAAAGCGATTCTCGTCCTCCGTGCTTGCTTTTTCTCAGAAAGAGCCGTGGTGTGCGTTTTCGCGGGAAAACGCGTTTTCGGCCGAAAACGTGTACGTTTGCACTTCCCCGCCACAGGGAAGCTGCTAGCCGGCAATTCGCTGCCTGGTTCTACCCGCTGCCCGGAACGCTTCGCAGGGCAAAAGCGATTCTCGTCCTCCGTGCTTGCTTTTTCTCAGAAAGAGCCGTGGTGTGCGTTTTCGCCGGAAAACGTGTTTTCGGCCGAAAACCTGTACGTTTGCACTTCTCGGCCACAGGGAAGCTGATAGCAGGGAATTCGCTGCCTGGTTCTACCCGCTGCCCGGAACGCTACGCAGGGCAAAAGCGATTCTCGTCCTCCGTGCTTGCTTTTTCTCAGAAAGAGCCATGGTGTGCTTTTTCGCCGGAAAAAGCGTTTTCGGCCGAAAACGTGTACGTTTGCACTTCCCCGCCACAGGGAAGCTGCTAGCCGGGAATTCTCTGCCTCGTTCTACCAGCTGCCCGGAACGCTACGCAGGGCAAAAGCGATTCTCGTCCTCCGTGCTTGCTTTTTCTCAGAAAGAGCCGTGGTGTGCGTTTTCGCCGGAAAACGCGTTTTCGGCCGAAAACGTGTACGTTTGCACTTCCCCGCCACAGGGAAGCTGCTAGCCGGGAATTCTCTGCCTGGTTCTACCCGCTGCCCGGAACGCTACGCAGGGCAAAAGCGATTCTCGTCCTCCGTGCTTGCTTTTTCTCAGAAAGAGCCGTGGTGTGCGTTTTCGCCGGAAAACGCGTTTTCGGCCGAAAACGCGTACGTTTGCACTTCCCGGCCACAGGGAAGCTGCTAGCCGGGAATTCTCTGCCTGGTTCTACCCGCTGCCCGGAACGCTACGCAGGGCAAAAGCGATTCTCGTCCTCCGTGCTTGCTTTTTCTCAGAAAGAGCCGTGGTGTGCGTTTTCGCCGGAAAACGCGTTTTCGGCCGAAAACGTGTACGTTTGCACTTCCCGGCCACAGGGAAGCTGCTAGCCGGGAATTCTCTGCCTGGTTCTACCCGCTGCCCGGAACGCTTCGCAGGGCAAAAGCGATTCTCGTCCTCCGTGCTTGCTTTTTCTCAGAAAGAGCCGTGGTGTGCGTTTTCGCCGGAAAACGCGTTTTCGGCCGAAAACGTGTACGTTTGCACTTCCCGGCCACAGGGAAGCTGCTAGCCGGGAATTCTCTGCCTGGTTCTACCCGCTGCCAGGAACGCTACGCAGGGCAAAAGCGATTCTCGTCCTCCGTGCTTGCTTTTTCTCAGAAAGAGCCGTGGTGTGCATTTTCGCCGGAAAACGCGTTTTCGGCCGAAAACGTGTACGTTTGCACTTCCCGGCCACAGGGAAGCTGCTAGACGGGAATTCTCTGCCTGGTTCTACCCGCTGCCCGGAACGCTACGCAGGGCAAAAGCGATTCTCGTCCTCCGTGCTTGCTTTTTCTCAGAAAGAGCCGTGGTGTGCGTTTTCGCCGTAAAACGCGTTTTCGGCCGAAAACGTGTACGTTTGCACTTCCCCGCCACAGGGAAGCTGCTAGCAGGGAATTCTCTGCCTGGTTCTACCCGCTGCCCGGAACACTATGCAGGGCAAAAGCGATTCTCGTCCTCCGTGCTTGCTTTTTCTCAGAAAGAGCCGTGGTTTGCGTTTTCGCCGGAAAACGCGTTTTCGGCTGAAAACGTGTACGTTTGCACTTCCCGGCCACAGGGAAGCTGCTAGCCGGGAATTCTCTGCCTGGTTCTTCCCGCTGCCCCGAACGCTTCGCAGGGCAAAAGCGATTCTCGTCCTCCGTGCTTGCTTTTTCTCAGAAAGAGCCGTGGTGTGCGTTTTCACCGGAAAACGCGTTTTCGGCCGAAAACGTGTACGTTTGCACTTCCCCGCCACAGGGAAGCTGCTAGCCGGGAATTCTCTGCCTGGTTCTACCCGCTGCCCGGAACACTATGCAGGGCAAAAGCGATTCTCGTCCTCTGTGCTTGCTTTTTCTCAGAAAGAGCCGTGGTGTGCGTTTTCGCCGGAAAACGCGTTTTCGGCCGAAAACGTGTACGTTTGCACTTCCCCGCCACAGGGAAGCTGCTAGCCGTGAATTCTCTGCCTGGTTCTACCCGCTGCCCGGAACGCTACGCAGGGCAAAAGCGATTCTCGTCCTCCGTGCTTGCTTTTTCTCAGAAAGAGCCGTGGTGTGCGTTTTCGCCGGAAAACGCGTTTTCGGCCGAAAACGTGTACGTTTGCACTTCCCGGCCACAGGGAAGCTGCTAGCCGGGAATTCTCTGCCTGGTTCTACCCGCTGCCCGGAACGCTTCGCAGGGCAAAAGCGATTCTCGTCCTCCGTGCTTGCTTTTTCTCAGAAAGAGCCGTGGTGTGCGTTTTCGCCGGAAAACGCGTTTTCGGCCGAAAACGTGTACGTTTGCACTTCCCGGCCACAGGGAAGCTGCTAGCCGGGAATTCTCTGCCTGGTTCTACCCGCTGCCCGGAACGCTACGCAGGGTAAAAGCGATTCTCGTCCTCCGTGCTTGCTTTTTCTCAGAAAGAGCCGTGGTGTGCGTTTTCGCCGTAAAACGCGTTTTCGGCCGAAAACGTGTACGTTTGCACTTCCCCGCCACAGGGAAGCTGCTAGCAGGGAATTCTCTGCCTGGTTGTACCCGCTGCCCGGAACACTATGCAGGGCAAAAGCGATTCTCGTCCTCCGTGCTTGCTTTTTCTCAGAAAGAGCCGTGGTTTGCGTTTTCGCCGGAAAACGCGTTTTCGGCCGAAAACGTGTACGTTTGCACTTCCCGGCCACAGGGAAGCTGCTAGCCGGGAATTCTCTGCCTGGTTCTTCCCGCTGCCCGGAACGCTTCGCAGGGCAAAAGCGATTCTCGTCCTCCGTGCTTGCTTTTTCTCAGAAAGAGCCGTGGTGTGCGTTTTCGCCGGAAAACGCGTTTTCGGCCGAAAACGTGTACGTTTGCACTTCCCCGCCACAGGGAAGCTGCTAGACGGGAATTCTCTGCCTGGTTCTACCCGCTGCCCGGAACGCTACGCAGGGCAAAAGCGATTCTCGTCCTCCGTGCTTGCTTTTTCTCAGAAAGAGCCGTGGTGTGCGTTTTCGCGGGAAAACGCGTTTTCGGCCGAAAACGTGTACGTTTGCACTTCCCCGCCACAGGGAAGCTGCTAGCCGGGAATTCTCTGCCTGGTTCTACCCGCTGCCCGGAACGCTACGCAGGGCAAAAGCGATTCTCGTCCTCCGTGCTTGCTTTTTCTCAGAAAGAGCCGTGGTGTGCGTTTTCGCGGGAAAACGTGTTTTCGGCCGAAAACGTGTACGTTTGCACTTCCCCGCCACAGGGAAGCTGCTAGCCGGCAATTCGCTGCCTGGTTCTACCCGCTGCCCGGAACGCTACGCAGGGCAAAAGCGATTATCGTCCTCCGTGCTTGCTTTTTCTCAGAAAGAGCCGTGGTGTGCGTTTTCGCCGGAAAACACTTTTTCGGCCGAAAACGTGTATGTTTGCACTTCCCCGCCACAGGGAAGCTGCTAGCAGGGAATTCGCTGCCTGATTCTACCCGCTGCCCGGAACGCTACGCAGGGCAAAAGCGATTCTCGTCCTCCGTGCTTGCTTTTTCTCAGAAAGAGCCGTGGTGTGCGTTTTCGCCGGAAAACGCGTTTTCGGCCGAAAACGTGTACGTTTGCACTTCCCCGCCACAGGGAAGCTGCTAGCAGGGAATTCGCTGCCTGGTTCTACCCGCTGCCCGGAACGCTACGCAGGGCAAAAGCGATTCTCGTCCTCCGTGCTTGCTTTTTCTCAGAAAGAGCCGTGGTGTGCGTTTTAGCCGGAAAACGCGTTTTCGGCCGAAAACGTGTACGTTTGCTCTTCCCGCCCACAGGGAAGCTGCTAGCCGGGAATTCTCTGCCTGGTTCTACCCGCTGCCCGGAACGCTACGCAGGGCAAAAGCGGTTCTCGTCCTCCGTGCTTGCTTTTTCTCAGAAAGAGCCGTGGTGTGCGTTTTCGCCGGAAAACGCGTTTTCGGCCGAAAACGTGTACGTTTGCACTTCCCCGCCACAGGGAAGCTGCTAGACGGGAATTCTCTGCCTGGTTCTACCCGCTGCCCGGAACACTATGCAGGGCAAAAGCGATTCTCATCCTCCGTGCTTGCTTTTTCTCAGAAAGAGCCGTGGTGTGCGTTTTCGCCGGAAAACGCGTTTTCGGCCGAAAACGTGTACGTTTGCACTTCCCCGCCACAGGGAAGCTGCTAGCAGGGAATTCTCTGCCTGGTTCTACCCGCTGCCCGGAACGCTACGCAGGGCAAAAGCGATTCTCGTCCTCCGTGCTTGCTTTATCTCAGAAAGAGCCGTGGTGTGCGTTTTCGCCGGAAAACGTGTTTTCGGCCGAAAACGTGTACGTTTGCACTTCCCCGCCACAGGGAAGCTGATAGCAGGGAATTCGCTGCCTGGTTGTACCCGCTGCCCGGAACGCTACGCAGGGCAAAAGCGATTCTCGTCCTCCGTGCTTGCTTTTTCTCAGAAAGAGCCATGGTGTGCTTTTTCGCCGGAAAAAGCGTTTTCGGCCGAAAACGTGTACGTTTGCACTTCCCGGCCACAGGGAAGCTGCTAGCCGGGAATTCTCTGCCTGGTTCTACCCGCTGCCCGGAACGCTACGCAGGGCAAAAGCGATTCTCGTCCTCCGTGCTTGCTTTTTCTCAGAAAGAGCCGTGGTGTGCGTTTTCGCCGGAAAACGCGTTTTCGGCCGAAAACGTGTACGTTTGCAATTCCCGGCCACAGGGAAGCTGCTAGCCGGGAATTCTCTGCCTGGTTCTACCCGCTGCCGGGAACGCTACGCAGGGCAAAAGCGATTCTCGTCCTCCGTGCTTGCTTTTTCTCAGAAAGAGCCGTGGTGTGCGTTTTCGCCGGAAAACGCGTTTTCGGCCGAAAACGTGTACGTTTGCTCTTCCCGGCCACAGGGAAGCTGCTAGCCGGGAATTCTCTGCCTGGTTCTACCCGCTGCCCGGAACGCTACGCAGGGCAAAAGCGGTTCTCGTCCTCCGTGCTTGCTTTTCTCAGAAAGAGCCGTGGTGTGCGTTTTCGCCGGAAATCGCGTTTTCGGCCGAAAACGTGTACGTTTGCACTTCCCCGCCTCAGGGAAGCTGCTAGCCGGGAATTCTCTGCCTGGTTCTACCCGCTGCCCGGAACGCTACGCAGGGCAAAAGCGATTCTCGTCCTCCGTGCTTGCTTTTTCTCAGAAAGAGCCGTGGTGTGCGTTTTCGCGGGAAAACGCGTTTTCGGCCGAAAACGTGTACGTTTGCACTTCCCCGCCTCAGGGAAGCTGCTAGCCGGGAATTCTCTGCCTGGTTCTACCCGCTGCCCGGAACGCTACGCAGGGCAAAAGCGATTCTCGTCCTCCGTGCTTGCTTTTTCTCAGAAAGAGCCGTGGTGTGCGTTTTCGCGGGAAAACGTGTTTTCGGCCGAAAACGTGTACGTTTGTACTTCCCCGCCACAGGGAAGCTGCTAGCCGGCAATTCGCTGCCTGGTTCTACCCGCTGCCCGGAACGCTACGCAGGGCAAAAGCGATTATCGTCCTCCGTGCTTGCTTTTTCTCAGAAAGAGCCGTGGTGTGCGTTTTCGCCGGAAAACACTTTTTCGGCCGAAAACGTGTATGTTTGCACTTCCCCGCCACAGGGAAGCTGCTAGCAGGGAATTCGCTGCCTGATTCTACCCGCAGCCCGGAACGCTACGCAGGGCAAAAGCGATTCTCGTCCTCCGTGCTTGCTTTTTCTCAGAAAGAGCCGTGGTGTGCGTTTTCGCCGCAAAACGCGTTTTCGGCCGAAAACGTGTACGTTTGCACTTCCCCGCCACAGGGAAGCTGCTAGCAGGGAATTCGCTGCCTGGTTCTACCCGCTGCCCGGAACGCTACGCAGGGCAAAATCGATTCTCGTCCTCCGTGCTTGCTTTTTCTCAGAAAGAGCCGTGGTGTGCGTTTTCGCCGCAAAACGCGTTTTCGGCCGAAAACGTGTACGTTTGCACTTCCCGGCCACAGGGAAGCTGCTAGCCGGGAATTCTCTGCCTGGTTCTACCCGCTGCCCGGAACGCTACGCAGGGCAAAAGCGATTCTCGTCCTCCGTGCTTGCTTTTTCTCAGAAAGAGCCGTGGTGTGCGTTTTAGCCGGAAAACGCGTTTTCGGCCGAAAACGTGTACGTTTGCTCTTCCCGGCCACAGGGAAGCTGCTAGCCGGGAATTCTCTGCCTGGTTCTACCCGCTGCCCGGAACGCTACGCAGGGCAAAAGCGGTTCTCGTCCTCCGTGCTTGCTTTTTCTCAGAAAGAGCCGTGGTGTGCGTTTTCGCCGGAAAACGCGTTTTCGGCCGAAAACGTGTACGTTTGCACTTCCCCGACACAGGGAAGCTGCTAGACGGGAATTCTCTGCCTGGTTCTACCCGCTGCCCGGAACACTATGCAGGGCAAAAGCGATTCTCATCCTCCGTGCTTGCTTTTTCTCAGAAAGAGCCGTGGTGTGCGTTTTCGCCGGAAATCGCGTTTTCGGCCGAAAACGTGTACGTTTGCACTTCCCCGCCACAGGGAAGCTGCTAGCAGGGAATTCTCTGCCTGGTTCTACCCGCTGCCCGGAACGCTACGCAGGGCAAAAGCGATTCTCGTCCTCCGTGCTTGCTTTATCTCAGAAAGAGCCGTGGTGTGCGTTTTCGCCGGAAAACGTGTTTTCGGCCGAAAACGTGTACGTTT
This sequence comes from Athene noctua, assembly GCF_965140245.1. Taxonomy (NCBI): domain Eukaryota; kingdom Metazoa; phylum Chordata; class Aves; order Strigiformes; family Strigidae; genus Athene; species Athene noctua. The sequence goes on along the minus strand of NW_027437982.1, from coordinate 29,722 downwards.
GTACTTCCCCGCCACAGGGAAGCTGATAGCAGGGAATTCGCTGCCTGGTTCTACCCGCTGCCCGGAACGCTACGCAGGGCAAAAGCGATTCTCGTCCTCCGTGCTTGCTTTTTCTCACAAAGAGCCATGGTGTGCTTTTTCGCCGGAAAAAGCGTTTTCGGCCGAAAACGTGTACGTTTGCACTTCCCCGCCACAGGGAAGCTGCTAGCCGGGAATTCTCTGCCTCGTTCTACCCGCTGCCCGGAACGCTACGCAGGGCAAAAGCGATTCTCGTCCTCCGTGCTTGCTTTTTCTCAGAAAGAGCCGTGGTGTGCGTTTTCGCCGGAAAACGCGTTTTCGGCCGAAAACGTGTATGTTTGCACTTCCCGGCCACAGGGAAGCTGCTAGCCGGGAATTCTCTGCCTGGTTCTACCCGCTGCCCGGAACGCTACGCAGGGCAAAAGCGATTCTCGTCCTCCGTGCTTGCTTTTTCTCAGAAAGAGCCGTGGTGTGCGTTTTCGCGGGAAAACGTGTTTTCGGCCGAAAACGTGTACGTTTGCACTTCCCCGCCACAGGGAAGCCGCTAGCCGGCAATTCGCTGCCTGGTTCTACCCGCTGCCCGGAACGCTACGCAGGGCCAAAGCGATTATCGTCCTCCGTGCTTGCTTTTTCTCAGAAAGAGCCGTGGTGTGCGTTTTCGCCGGAAAACACTTTTTCGGCCGAAAACGTGTATGTTTGCACTTCCCCGCCACAGGGAAGCTGCTAGCAGGGAATTCGCTGCCTGATTCTACCCGCAGCCCGGAACGCTACGCAGGGCAAAAGCGATTCTCGTCCTCCGTGCTTGCTTTTTCTCAGAAAGAGCCGTGGTGTGCGTTTTCGCCGGAAAACGCGTTTTCGGCCGAAAACGTGTACGTTTGCACTTCCCCGCCACAGGGAAGCTGCTAGCAGGGAATTCGCTGCCTGGTTCTACCCGCTGCCCGGAACGCTACGCAGGGCAAAATCGATTCTCGTCCTCCGTGCTTGCTTTTTCTCAGAAAGAGCCGTGGTGTGCGTTTTCGCCGCAAAACGCGTTTTCGGCCGAAAACGTGTACGTTTGCACTTCCCGGCCACAGGGAAGCTGCTAGCCGGGAATTCTCTGCCTGGTTCTACCCGCTGCCCGGAACGCTACGCAGGGCAAAAGCGATTCTCGTCCTCCGTGCTTGCTTTTTCTCAGAAAGAGCCGTGGTGTGCGTTTTAGCCGGAAAACGCGTTTTCGGCCGAAAACGTGTACGTTTGCTCTTCCCGGCCACAGGGAAGCTGCTAGCCGGGAATTCTCTGCCTGGTTCTACCCGCTGCCCGGAACGCTACGCAGGGCAAAAGCGGTTCTCGTCCTCCGTGCTTGCTTTTTCTCAGAAAGAGCCGTGGTGTGCGTTTTCGCCGGAAAACGCGTTTTCGGCCGAAAACGTGTACGTTTGCACTTCCCCGCCACAGGGAAGCTGCTAGACGGGAATTCTCTGCCTGGTTCTACCCGCTGCCCGGAACACTATGCAGGGCAAAAGCGATTCTCATCCTCCGTGCTTGCTTTTTCTCAGAAAGAGCCGTGGTGTGCGTTTTCGCCGGAAAACGCGTTTTCGGCCGAAAACGTGTACGTTTGCACTTCCCCGCCACAGGGAAGCTGCTAGCAGGGAATTCTCTGCCTGGTTCTACCCGCTGCCCGGAACGCTACGCAGGGCAAAAGCGATTCTCGTCCTCCGTGCTTGCTTTATCTCAGAAAGAGCCGTGGTGTGCGTTTTCGCCGGAAAACGTGTTTTCGGCCGAAAACGTGTACGTTTGCACTTCCCCGCCACAGGGAAGCTGATAGCAGGGAATTCGCTGCCTGGTTCTACCCGCTGCCCGGAACGCTACGCAGGTCAAAAGCGATTCTCGTCCTCCGTGCTTGCTTTTTCTCAGAAAGAGCCATGGTGTGCTTTTTCGTCGGAAAAAGCGTTTTCGGCCGAAAACGTGTACGTTTGCACTTCCCCGCCACAGGGAAGCTGATAGCCGGGAATTCTCTGCCTCGTTCTACCCGCTGCCCGGAACGCTACGCAGGGCAAAAGCGATTCTCGTCCTCCGTGCTTGCTTTTTCTCAGAAAGAGCCGTGGTGTGCGTTTTCGCCGGAAAACGCGTTTTCGGCCGAAAACGTGTACGTTTGCACTTCCCGGCCACAGGGAAGCTGCTAGCCGGGAATTCTCTGCCTGGTTCTACCCGCTGCCCGGAACGCTACGCAGGGCAAAAGCGATTCTCGTCCTCCGTGCTTGCTTTTTCTCAGAAAGAGCCGTGGTGTGCGTTTTCGCGGGAAAACGTGTTTTCGGCCGAAAACGTGTACGTTTGCACTTCCCCGCCACAGGGAAGCTGCTAGCCGGCAATTCGCTGCCTGGTTCTACCCGCTGCCCGGAACGCTACGCAGGGCAAAAGCGATTACGTCCTCCGTGCTTGCTTTTTCTCAGAAAGAGCCGTGGTGTGCGTTTTCGCCGGAAAACACTTTTTCGGCCGAAAACGTGTATGTTTGCACTTCCCCGCCACAGGGAAGCTGCTAGCAGGGAATTCGCTGCCTGATTCTACCCGCTGCCCGGAACGCTACGCAGGGCAAAAGCGATTCTCGTCCTCCGTGCTTGCTTTTTCTCAGAAAGAGCCGTGGTGTGCGTTTTCGCCGGAAAACGCGTTTTCGGCCGAAAACGTGTACGTTTGCACTTCCCCGCCACAGGGAAGCTGCTAGCAGGGAATTCGCTGCCTGGTTCTACCCGCTGCCCGGAACGCTACGCAGGGCAAAATCGATTCTCGTCCTCCGTGCTTGCTTTTTCTCAGAAAGAGCCGTGGTGTGCGTTTTCGCCGCAAAACGCGTTTTCGGCCGAAAACGTGTACGTTTGCACTTCCCCGCCACAGGGAAGCTGCTAGCAGGGAATTCTCTGCCTGGTTCTACCCGCTGGCCGGAACGCTACGCAGGGCAAAAGCGATTCTCGTCCTCCGTGCTTGCTTTTTCTCAGAAAGAGCCGTGGTGTGCGTTTTCGCCGGAAAACGCGTTTTCGGCCGAAAACGTGTACGTTTGCTCTTCCCGGCCACAGGGAAGCTGCTAGCCGGGAATTCTCTGCCTGGTTCTACCCGCTGCCCGGAACGCTACGCAGGGCAAAAGCGGTTCTCGTCCTCCGTGCTTGCTTTTCTCAGAAAGAGCCGTGGTGTGCGTTTTCGCCGGAAATCGCGTTTTCGGCCGAAAACGTGTACATTTGCACTTCCCCGCCACAGGGAAGCTGCTAGCCGGGAATTCTCTGCCTGGTTCTACCCGCTGCCCGGAACGCTACGCAGGGCAAAAGCGATTCTCGTCCTCCGTGCTTGCTTTTTCTCAGAAAGAGCCGTGGTGTGCGTTTTCGCCGGAAAACGCGTTTTCGGCCGAAAACGTGTACGTTTGCACTTCCCCGCCACAGGGAAGCTGCTAGCCGGGAATTCTCTGCCTGGTTCTACCCGCTGCCCGGAACGCTACGCAGGGCAAAAGCGATTCTCGTCCTCCGTGCTTGCTTTTTCTCAGAAAGAGCCGTGGTGTGCGTTTTCGCGGGAAAACGTGTTTTCGGCCGAAAACGTGTACGTTTGCACTTCCCCGCCACAGGGAAGCTGCTAGCCGGCAATTCGCTGCCTGGTTCTACCCGCTGCCCGGAACGCTACGCAGGGCAAAAGCGATTCTCGTCCTCCGTGCTTGCTTTTTCTCAGAAAGAGCCGTGGTGTGCGTTTTCGCCGGAAAACGCGTTTTCGGCCGAAAACGTGTACGTTTGCACTTCCCCGCCACAGGGAAGCTGCTAGCCGGGAATTCTCTGCCTGGTTCTACCCGCTGCCCGGAACGCTACGCAGGGCAAAAGCGATTCTCGTCCTCCGTGCTTGCTTTTTCTCAGAAAGAGCCGTGGTGTGCGTTTTCGCGGGAAAACGTGTTTTCGGCCGAAAACGTGTACGTTTGCACTTCCCCGCCACAGGGAAGCTGCTAGCCGGCAATTCGCTGCCTGGTTCTACCCGCTGCCCGGAACGCTACGCAGGGCAAAAGCGATTCTCGTCCTCCGTGCTTGCTTTTTCTCAGAAAGAGCCGTGGTGTGCGTTTTCGCCGGAAAACGCGTTTTCGGCCGAAAACGTGTATGTTTGCACTTCCCCGCCACAGGGAAGCTGCTAGCAGGGAATTCGCTGCCTGATTCTACCCGCTGCCCGGAACGCTACGCAGGGCAAAAGCGATTCTCGTCCTCCGTGCTTGCTTTTTCTCAGAAAGAGCCGTGGTGTGCGTTTTCGCCGGAAAACGCGTTTTCGGCCGAAAACGTGTACGTTTGCACTTCCCCGCCACAGGGAAGCTGCTAGCAGGGAATTCGCTGCCTGGTTCTACCCGCTGCCCGGAACGCTACGCAGGGCAAAATCGATTCTCGTCCTCCGTGCTTGCTTTTTCTCAGAAAGAGCCGTGGTGTGCGTTTTCGCCGCAAAACGCGTTTTCGGCCGAAAACGTGTACGTTTGCACTTCCCGGCCACAGGGAAGCTGCTAGACGGGAATTCTCTGCCTGGTTCTACCCGCTGCCCGGAACGCTACGCAGGGCAAAAGCGATTCTCGTCCTCCGTGCTTGCTTTTTCTCAGAAAGAGCCGTGGTGTGCGTTTTCGCCGCAAAACGCGTTTTCGGCCGAAAACGTGTACGTTTGCACTTCCCGGCCACAGGGAAGCTGCTAGCCGGGAATTCTCTGCCTGGTTCTACCCGCTGCCCGGAACGCTACGCAGGGCAAAAGCGATTCTCGTCCTCCGTGCTTGCTTTTTCTCAGAAAGAGCCGTGGTGTGCGTTTTCGCCGGAAAACGCGTTTTCGGCCGAAAACGTGTACGTTTGCACTTCCCCGCCACAGGGAAGCTGCTAGCCGTGAATTCTCTGCCTGGTTCTACCCGCTGCCCGGAACGCTACGCAGGGCAAAAGCGATTCTCGTCCTCCGTGCTTGCTTTTTCTCAGAAAGAGCCGTGGTGTGCGTTTTCGCCGCAAAACGCGTTTTCGGCCGAAAACGTGTACGTTTGCACTTCCCCGCCACAGGGAAGCTGCTAGCCGGGAATTCTCTGCCTGGTTCTACCCGCTGGCCGGAACGCTACGCAGGGCAAAAGCGATTCTCGTCCTCCGTGCTTGCTTTTTCTCAGAAAGAGCCGTGGTGTGCGTTTTCGCCGGAAAACGCGTTTTCGGCCGAAAACGTGTACGTTTGCACTTCCCCGCCACAGGGAAGCTGCTAGCCGTGAATTCTCTGCCTGGTTCTACCCGCTGCCCGGAACGCTACGCAGGGCAAAAGCGATTCTCGTCCTCCGTGCTTGCTTTTTCTCAGAAAGAGCCGTGGTGTGCGTTTTCGCCGGAAAACGCGTTTTCGGCCGAAAACGTGTACGTTTGCTCTTCCCGGCCACAGGGAAGCTGCTAGCCGGGAATTCTCTGCCTGCTTCTACCCGCTGCCCGGAACGCTACGCAGGGCAAAAGCGTTTCTCGTCCTCCGTGCTTGCTTTTTCTCAGAAAGAGCCGTGGTGTGCGTTTTCGCCGGAAAACGCGTTTTCGGCCGAAAACGTGTACGTTTGCACTTCCCAGCCACAGGGAAGCTGCTAGCCGGGAATTCTCTGCCTGGTTCTACCCGCTGCCCGGAACGCTACGCAGGGCAAAAGCAATTCTCGTCCTCCGTGCTTGCTTTTTCTCAGAAAGAGCCGTGGTGTGCGTTTTCGCCGGAAAACGCGTTTTCGGCCGAAAACGTGTACGTTTGCACTTCCCCGCCACAGGGAAGCTGCTAGCCGGGAATTCGCTGCCTATTTCTACCCGCTGCTCGGAACGCTACGCAGGGCAAAAGCGATTCTCGTCCTCCGTGCTTGCTTTTTCTCAGAAAGAGCCGTGGTGTGCGTTTTCGCCGGAAAACGCGTTTTCGGCCGAAAACGTGTACGTTTGCTCTTCCCGGCCACAGGGAAGCTGCTAGCCGGCAATTCGCTGCCTGGTTCTACCCGCTGCCCGGAACGCTACGCAGGGCAAAAGCGATTTTCGTCCTCCGTGCTTGCTTTTTCTCAGAAAGATCCGTGGTGTGCTTTTTCGCCGGAAAACGCGTTTTCGGCCGAAAACGTGTACGTTTGCACTTCCTGGCCACAGGGAAGCTGTTAGCCGGCAATTCGCTGCCTATTTCTACCCGCTGCTCAGAACGCTACGCAGGCCAAAAGCGATTCTCGTCCTCCGTGCTTGCTTTTTCTCAGAAAGAGCCGTGGTGTGCGTTTTCGCCGGAAAACGCGTTTTCGGCCGAAAACGTGTACGTTTGCACTTCCCGGCCACAGGGAAGCTGCTAGCCGGGAATTCTCTGCCTGGTTCTACCCGCTGCCCGGAACGCTACGCAGGGCAAAAGCAATTCTCGTCCTCCGTGCTTGCTTTTTCTCAGAAAGTGCCGTGGTGTGCGTTTTCACCGGAAAACGCGTTTTCGGCCGAAAACGTGTACGTTTGCACTTCCCCGCCACAGGGAAGCTGCTAGCAGGGAATTCGCTGCCTGATTCTACCCGCTGCCCGGAACGCTACGCAGGGCAAAAGCGATTCTCGTCCTCCGTGCTTGCTTTTTCTCAGAAAGAGCCGTGGTGTGCGTTTTCGCCGCAAAACGCGTTTTCGGCCGAAAACGTGTACGTTTGCACTTCCCCGCCACAGGGAAGCTGCTAGCAGGGAATTCGCTGCCTGGTTCTACCCGCTGCCCGGAACGCTACGCAGGGCAAAATCGATTCTCGTCCTCCGTGCTTGCTTTTTCTCAGAAAGAGCCGTGGTGTGCGTTTTCGCCGCAAAACGCGTTTTCGGCCGAAAACATGTACGTTTGCACTTCCCGGCCACAGGGAAGCTGCTAGACGGGAATTCTCTGCCTGGTTCTACCCGCTGCCCGGAACGCTACGCAGGGCAAAAGCGATTCTCGTCCTCCGTGCTTGCTTTTTCTCAGAAAGAGCCGTGGTGTGCGTTTTCGCCGCAAAACGCGTTTTCGGCCGAAAACGTGTACGTTTGCACTTCCCGGCCACAGGGAAGCTGCTAGCCGGGAATTCTCTGCCTGGTTCTACCCGCTGCCCGGAACGCTACGCAGGGCAAAAGCGATTCTCGTCCTCCGTGCTTGCTTTTTCTCAGAAAGAGCCGTGGTGTGCGTTTTCGCCGGAAAACGCGTTTTCGGCCGAAAACGTGTACGTTTGCACTTCCCCGCCACAGGGAAGCTGCTAGCCGTGAATTCTCTGCCTGGTTCTACCCGCTGCCCGGAACGCTACGCAGGGCAAAAGCGATTCTCGTCCTCCGTGCTTGCTTTTTCTCAGAAAGAGCCGTGGTGTGCGTTTTCGCCGCAAAACGCGTTTTCGGCCGAAAACGTGTACGTTTGCACTTCCCGGCCACAGGGAAGCTGCTAGCCGGGAATTCTCTGCCTGGTTCTACCCGCTGCCCGGAACGCTACGCAGGGCAAAAGCGATTCTCGTCCTCCGTGCTTGCTTTTTCTCAGAAAGAGCCGTGGTGTGCGTTTTCGCCGGAAAACGCGTTTTCGGCCGAAAACGTGTACGTTTGCACTTCCCCGCCACAGGGAAGCTGCTAGCCGTGAATTCTCTGCCTGGTTCTACCCGCTGCCCGGAACGCTACGCAGGGCAAAAGCGATTCTCGTCCTCCGTGCTTGCTTTTTCTCAGAAAGAGCCGTGGTGTGCGTTTTCGCCGGAAAACGCGTTTTCGGCCGAAAACGTGTACGTTTGCTCTTCCCGGCCACAGGGAAGCTGCTAGCCGGGAATTCTCTGCCTGGTTCTACCCGCTGCCGGGAACGCTACGCAGGGCAAAAGCGTTTCTCGTCCTCCGTGCTTGCTTTTTCTCAGAAAGAGCCGTGGTGTGCGTTTTCGCCGGAAAACGCGTTTTCGGCCGAAAACGTGTACGTTTGCACTTCCCAGCCACAGGGAAGCTGCTAGCCGGGAATTCTCTGCCTGGTTCTACCCGCTGCCCGGAACGCTACGCAGGGCAAAAGCAATTCTCGTCCTCCGTGCTTGCTTTTTCTCAGAAAGAGCCGTGGTGTGCGTTTTCGCCGGAAAACGCGTTTTCGGCCGAAAACGTGTACGTTTGCACTTCCCCGCCACAGGGAAGCTGCTAGCCGGGAATTCGCTGCCTATTTCTACCCGCTGCTCGGAACGCTACGCAGGGCAAAAGCGATTCTCGTCCTCCGTGCTTGCTTTTTCTCAGAAAGAGCCGTGGTGTGCGTTTTCGCCGGAAAACGCGTTTTCGGCCGAAAACGTGTACGTTTGCTCTTCCCGGCCACAGGGAAGCTGCTAGCCGGGAATTCTCTGCCTGGTTCTACCCGCTGCCCGGAACGCTACGCAGGGCAAAAGCGGTTCTCGTCCTCCGTGCTTGCTTTTTCTCAGAAAGAGCCGTGGTGTGCGTTTTCGCCGGTAAACGCGTTTTCGGCCGAAAACGTGTACGTTTGCACTTCCCAGCCACAGGGAAGCTGCTAGCCGGGAATTCGCTGCCTGGTTCTACCCGCTGCCCGGAACGCTACGCAGGGCAAAAGCGATTCTCGTCCTCCGTGCTTGCTTTTTCTCAGAAAGAGCCGTGGTGTGCGTTTTCGCCGGAAAACGCGTTTTCGGCCGAAAACGTGTACGTTTGCTCTTCCCGGCCACAGGGAAGCTGCTAGCCGGGAATTCTCTGCCTGGTTCTACCCGCTGCCGGGAACGCTACGCAGGGCAAAAGCGTTTCTCGTCCTCCGTGCTTGCTTTTTCTCAGAAAGAGCCGTGGTGTGCGTTTTCGCCGGAAAACGCGTTTTCGGCCGAAAACGTGTACGTTTGCACTTCCCAGCCACAGGGAAGCTGCTAGCCGGGAATTCTCTGCCTGGTTCTACCCGCTGCCCGGAACGCTACGCAGGGCAAAAGCAATTCTCGTCCTCCGTGCTTGCTTTTTCTCAGAAAGAGCCGTGGTGTGCGTTTTCGCCGGAAAACGCGTTTTCGGCCGAAAACGTGTACGTTTGCACTTCCCCGCCACAGGGAAGCTGCTAGCCGGGAATTCGCTGCCTATTTCTACCCGCTGCTCGGAACGCTACGCAGGGCAAAAGCGATTCTCGTCCTCCGTGCTTGCTTTTTCTCAGAAAGAGCCGTGGTGTGCGTTTTCGCCGGAAAACGCGTTTTCGGCCGAAAACGTGTACGTTTGCTCTTCCCGGCCACAGGGAAGCTGCTAGCCGGGAATTCTCTGCCTGGTTCTACCCGCTGCCCGGAACGCTACGCAGGGCAAAAGCGGTTCTCGTCCTCCGTGCTTGCTTTTTCTCAGAAAGAGCCGTGGTGTGCGTTTTCGCCGGTAAACGCGTTTTCGGCCGAAAACGTGTACGTTTGCACTTCCCAGCCACAGGGAAGCTGCTAGCCGGGAATTCGCTGCCTGGTTCTACCCGCTGCCCGGAACGCTACGCAGGGCAAAAGCGATTCTCGTCCTCCGTGCTTGCTTTTTCTCAGAAAGAGCCGTGGTGTGCGTTTTCGCCGGAAAACGCGTTTTCGGCCGAGAACGTGTACGTTTGCACTTCCCGGCCACAGGGAAGCTGCTAGCCGGGAATTCTCTGCCTGGTTCTACCCGCTGCCCGGAACGCTACGCAGGGCAAAAGCGGTTCTCGTCCTCCGTGCTTGCTTTTTCTCAGAAAGAGCCGTGGTGTGCGTTTTCGCCGGAAAACGCGTTTTCGGCCGAAAACGTGTACGTTTGCACTTCCCAGCCACAGGGAAGCTGCTAGCCGGGAATTCTCTGCCTGGTTCTACCCGCTGCCCGGAACGCTACGCAGGGCAAAAGCAATTCTCGTCCTCCGTGCTTGCTTTTTCTCAGAAAGAGCCGTGGTGTGCGTTTTCGCCGGAAAACGCGTTTTCGGCCGAAAACGTGTACGTTTGCACTTCCCCGCCACAGGGAAGCTGCTAGCCGGGAATTCGCTGCCTATTTCTACCCGCTGCTCGGAACGCTACGCAGGGCAAAAGCGATTCTCGTCCTCCGTGCTTGCTTTTTCTCAGAAAGAGCCGTGGTGTGCGTTTTCGCCGGAAAACGCGTTTTCGGCCGAAAACGTGTACGTTTGCTCTTCCCGGCCACAGGGAAGCTGCTAGCCGGGAATTCTCTGCCTGGTTCTACCCGCTGCCCGGAACGCTACGCAGGGCAAAAGCGGTTCTCGTCCTCCGTGCTTGCTTTTTCTCAGAAAGAGCCGTGGTGTGCGTTTTCGCCGGTAAACGCGTTTTCGGCCGAAAACGTGTTCGTTTGCACTTCCCAGCCACAGGGAAGCTGCTAGCCGGGAATTCGCTGCCTGGTTCTACCCGCTGCCCGGAACGCTACGCAGGGCAAAAGCGATTCTCGTCCTCCGTGCTTGCTTTTTCTCAGAAAGAGCCGTGGTGTGCGTTTTCGCCGGAAAACGCGTTTTCGGCCGAAAACGTGTACGTTTGCTCTTCCCGGCCACAGGGAAGCTGCTAGCCGGGAATTCTCTGCCTGGTTCTACCCGCTGCCGGGAACGCTACGCAGGGCAAAAGCGTTTCTCGTCCTCCGTGCTTGCTTTTTCTCAGAAAGAGCCGTGGTGTGCGTTTTCGCCGGAAAACGCGTTTTCGGCCGAAAACGTGTACGTTTGCACTTCCCAGCCACAGGGAAGCTGCTAGCCGGGAATTCTCTGCCTGGTTCTACCCGCTGCCCGGAACGCTACGCAGGGCAAAAGCAATTCTCGTCCTCCGTGCTTGCTTTTTCTCAGAAAGAGCCGTGGTGTGCGTTTTCGCCGGAAAACGCGTTTTCGGCCGAAAACGTGTACGTTTGCACTTCCCCGCCACAGGGAAGCTGCTAGCCGGGAATTCGCTGCCTATTTCTACCCGCTGCTCGGAACGCTACGCAGGGCAAAAGCGATTCTCGTCCTCCGTGCTTGCTTTTTCTCAGAAAGAGCCGTGGTGTGCGTTTTCGCCGGAAAACGCGTTTTCGGCCGAAAACGTGTACGTTTGCTCTTCCCGGCCACAGGGAAGCTGCTAGCCGGGAATTCTCTGCCTGGTTCTACCCGCTGCCCGGAACGCTACGCAGGGCAAAAGCGGTTCTCGTCCTCCGTGCTTGCTTTTTCTCAGAAAGAGCCGTGGTGTGCGTTTTCGCCGGTAAACGCGTTTTCGGCCGAAAACGTGTACGTTTGCACTTCCCAGCCACAGGGAAGCTGCTAGCCGGGAATTCGCTGCCTGGTTCTACCCGCTGCCCGGAACGCTACGCAGGGCAAAAGCGATTCTCGTCCTCCGTGCTTGCTTTTTCTCAGAAAGAGCCGTGGTGTGCGTTTTCGCCGGAAAACGCGTTTTCGGCCGAGAACGTGTACGTTTGCACTTCCCGGCCACAGGGAAGCTGCTAGCCGGGAATTCTCTGCCTGGTTCTACCCGCTGCCCGGAACGCTACGCAGGGCAAAAGCGGTTCTCGTCCTCCGTGCTTGCTTTTTCTCAGAAAGAGCCGTGGTGTGCGTTTTCGCCGGAAAACGCGTTTTCGGCCGAAAACTTGTACGTTTGCACTTCCCCGCCACAGGGAAGCTGCTAGCCGTGAATTCTCTGCCTGGTTCTACCCGCTGCCCGGAACGCTACGCAGGGCAAAAGCGATTCTCGTCCTCCGTGCTTGCTTTTTCTCAGAAAGAGCCGTGGTGTGCGTTTTCGCCGCAAAACGCGTTTTCGGCCGAAAACGTGTACGTTTGCACTTCCCCGCCACAGGGAAGCTGCTAGCCGGGAATTCTCTGCCTATTTCTACCCGGTGCTCAGAACGCTACGCAGGGCAAAAGCGATTCTCGTCCTCCGTGCTTGCTTTTTCTCACAAAGAGCCGTGGTGTGCGTTTTCGCGGGAAAACGCGTTTTCGGCCGAAAACGTGTACGTTTGCACTTCCCCGCCACAGGGAAGCTGCTAGCCGGGAATTCTCTGCCTATTTCTACCCGGTGCTCAGAACGCTACGCAGGGCAAAAGCGATTCTCGTCCTCCGTGCTTGCTTTTTCTCACAAAGAGCCGTGGTGTGCGTTTTCGCGGGAAAACGCGTTTTCGGCCGAAAACGTGTACGTTTGCACTTCCCGGCCACAGGGAAGCTGCTAGCCGGGAATTCTCTGCCTGGTTCTACCCGCTGCCCGGAACGCTACGCAGGGCAAAAGCGATTCTCGTCCTCCGTGCTTGCTTTTTCTCAGAAAGAGCCGTGGTGTGCGTTTTCGCGGGAAAACGTGTTTTCGGCCGAAAACGTGTACGTTTGCACTTCCCGGCCACAGGGAAGATGCTAGCCGGGAATCCTCTGCCTGGTTCTACCCGCTGCCCGGAACGCTACGCAGGGCAAAAGCGGTTCTCGTCCTCCGTGCTTGCTTTTTCTCAGAAAGAGCCGTGGTGTGCGTTTTCGCCGGAAAACGCGTTTTCGGCCGAAAACGTGTACGTTTGCACTTCCCCGCCACAGGGAAGCTGCTAGCCGTGAATTCTCTGCCTGGTTCTACCCGCTGCCCGGAACGCTACGCAGGGCAAAAGCGATTCTCGTCCTCCGTGCTTGCTTTTTCTCAGAAAGAGCCGTGGTGTGCGTTTTCGCCGGAAAACGCGTTTTCGGCCGAAAACGTGTACGTTTGCTCTTCCCGGCCACAGGGAAGCTGCTAGCCGGGAATTCTCTGCCTGGTTCTACCCGCTGCCCGGAACGCTACGCAGGGCAAAAGCGGTTCTCGTCCTCCGTGCTTGCTTTTTCTCAGAAAGAGCCGTGGTGTGCGTTTTCGCCGGAAAACGCGTTTTCGGCCGAAAACGTGTACGTTTGCACTTCCCCGCCACAGGGAAGCTGCTAGCCGGGAATTCTCTGCCTGGTTCTACCCGCTGCCCGGAACGCTTCGCAGGGCAAAAGCGATTCTCGTCCTCCGTGCTTGCTTTTTCTCAGAAAGAGCCGTGGTGTGCGTTTTCGCCGGAAAACGCGTTTTCGGCCGAAAACGTGTACGTTTGCACTTCCCCGCCTCAGGGAAGCTGCTAGCCGGGAATTCTCTGCCTGGTTCTACCCGCTGCCCGGAACGCTACGCAGGGCAAAAGCGATTCTCGTCCTCCGTGCTTGCTTTTTCTCAGAAAGAGCCGTGGTGTGCGTTTTCGCCGGAAAACGCGTTTTCGGCCGAAAACGTGTACGTTTGCACTTCCCCGCCACAGGGAAGCTGCTAGCCGGCAATTCGCTGCCTGGTTCTACCCGCTGCCCGGAACGCTACGCAGGGCAAAAGCGATTTTCGTCCTCCGTGCTTGCTTTTTCTCAGAAAGAGCCGTGGTGTGCTTTTTCGCCGGAAAACGCGTTTTCGGCCGAAAACGTGTACGTTTGCACTTCCTGGCCACAGGGAAGCTGTTAGCCGGCAATTCGCTGCCTATTTCTACCCGCTGCTCAGAACGCTACGCAGGCCAAAAGCGATTCTCGTCCTCCGTGCTTGCTTTTTCTCAGAAAGAGCCGTGGTGTGCGTTTTCGCCGGAAAACGCGTTTTCGGCCGAAAACGTGTACGTTTGCACTTCCCGGCCACAGGGAAGCTGCTAGCCGGGAATTCTCTGCCTGGTTCTACCCGCTGCCCGGAACGCTACGCAGGGCAAAAGCAATTCTCTTCCTCCGTGCTTGCTTTTTCTCAGAAAGAGCCGTGGTGTGCGTTTTCACCGGAAAACGCGTTTTCGGCCGAAAACGTGTACGTTTGCACTTCCCCGCCACAGGGAAGCTGCTAGCCGGGAATTCGCTGCCTATTTCTACCCGCTGCTCGGAACGCTACGCAGGGCAAAAGCGATTCTCGTCCTCCGTGCTTGCTTTTTCTCAGAAAGAGCCGTGGTGTGCGTTTTCGCCGGAAAACGCGTTTTCGGCCGAAAACGTGTACGTTTGCTCTTCCCGGCCACAGGGAAGCTGCTAGCCGGGAATTCTCTGCCTGGTTCTACCCGCTGCCCGGAACGCTACGCAGGGCAAAAGCGGTTCTCGTCCTCCGTGCTTGCTTTTTCTCAGAAAGAGCCGTGGTGTGCGTTTTCGCCGGAAAACGCGTTTTCGGCCGAAAACGTGTACGTTTGCACTTCCCAGCCACAGGGAAGCTGCTAGCCGGGAATTCTCTGCCTGGTTCTACCCGCTGCCCGGAACGCTACGCAGGGCAAAAGCGATTCTCGTCCTCCGTGCTTGCTTTTTCTCAGAAAGAGCCGTGGTGTGCGTTTTCGCCGGAAAACGCGTTTTCGGCCTAGAACGTGTACGTTTGCACTTCCCGGCCACAGGGAAGCTGCTAGCCGTGAATTCTCTGCCTGGTTCTACCCGCTGCCCGGAACGCTACGCAGGGCAAAAGCGGTTCTCGTCCTCCGTGCTTGCTTTTTCTCAGAAAGAGCCGTGGTGTGCGTTTTCACCGGAAAACGCGTTTTCGGCCGAAAACGTGTACGTTTGCACTTCCCCGCCACAGGGAAGCTGCTAGCCGGGAATTCTCTGCCTATTTCTACCCGCTGCTCAGAACGCTACGCAGGGCAAAAGCGATTCTCGTCCTCCGTGCTTGCTTTTTCTCAGAAAGAGCCGTGGTGTGCGTTTTCGCGGGAAAACGCGTTTTCGGCCGAAAACGTGTACGTTTGCACTTCCCCGCCACAGGGAAGCTGCTAGCCGGGAATTCTCTGCCTATTTCTACCCGCTGCCCGGAACGCTACGCAGGGCAAAAGCGATTCTCGTCCTCGGTGCTTGCTTTTTCTCAGAAAGAGCCGTGGTGTGCGTTTTCGCCGGAAAACGCGTTTTCGGCCGAAAACGTGTACGTTTGCACTTCCCCGCCACAGGGAAGCTGCTAGCCGGGAATTCTCTGCCTGGTTCTACCCGCTGCCCGGAACGCTACGCAGGGCAAAAGCGATTCTCGTCCTCCGTGCTTGCTTTTTCTCAGAAAAAGCCGTGGTGTGCGTTTTCGCGGGAAAACGTGTTTTCGGCCGAGAACGTGTAAGTTTGCACTTCCCGGCCACAGGGAAGCTGCTAGCCGGGAATTCTCTGCCTGGTTCTACCCGCTGCCCGGAACGCTACGCAGGGCAAAAGCGATTCTCGTCCTCCGTGCTTGCTTTTTCTCAGAAAGAGCCGTGGTGTGCGTTTTCGCCGGAAAACGCGTTTTCGGCCGAAAACGTGTACGTTTGCACTTCCCCGCCACAGGGAAGCTGCTAGCCGGGAATTCTCTGCCTGGTTCTACCCGCTGCCGGGAACGCTACGCAGGGCAAAAGCGATTCTCGTCCTCCGTGCTTGCTTTTTCTCAGAAAGAGCCGTGGTGTGCGTTTTCGCCGGAAAACGTGTTTTCGGCCGAAAACGTGTACGTTTGCTCTTCCCGGCCACAGGGAAGCTGCTAGCCGGGAATTCTCTGCCTGGTTCTACCCGCTGCCCGGAACGCTACGCAGGGCAAAAGCGGTTCTCGTCCTCCGTGCTTGCTTTTTCTCAGAAAGAGCCGTGGTGTGCGTTTTCGCCGGAAATCGCGTTTTTGCCGAAAACGTGTACGTTTACACTTCCCGGCCACAGGGAAGCTGCTAGCCGGGGATTCTCTGCCTGGTTCTACCCGCTGCCCGGAACGCTACGCAGGGCAAAAGCGATTCTCGTCCTCCGTGCTTGCTTTTTCTCAGAAAGAGCCGTGGTGTGCGTTTTCGCCGGAAAACGCGTTTTCGGCCGAAAACGTGTACGTTTGCACTTCCTGGCCACAGGGAAGCTGTTAGCCGGCAATTCGCTGCCTATTTCTACCCGCTGCTCAGAACGCTACGCAGGGCAAAAGCGATTCTCGTCCTCCGTGCTTGCTTTTTCTCAGAAAGAGCCGTGGTGTGCGTTTTCGCCGGAAAACGCGTTTTCGGCCGAAAACGTGTACGTTTGCACTTCCCGGCCACAGGGAAGCTGCTAGCCGGGAATTCTCTGCCTGGTTCTACCCGCTGCCCGGAACGCTACGCAGGGCAAAAGCAATTCTCGTCCTCCGTGCTTGCTTTTTCTCAGAAAGAGCCGTGGTGTGCGTTTTCACCGGAAAACGCGTTTTCGGCCGAAAACGTGTACGTTTGCACTTCCCCGCCACAGGGAAGCTGCTAGCCGGGAATTCGCTGCCTATTTCTACCCGCTGCCCGGAACGCTACGCAGGGCAAAATCGATTCTCGTCCTCCGTGCTTGCTTTTTCTCAGAAAGAGCCGTGGTGAGCGTTTTCGCCGGAAAACGCGTTTTCGGCCGAAAACGTGTACGTTTGCACTTCCCAGCCACAGGGAAGCTGCTAGCCGGGAATTCTCTGCCTGGTTCTACCCGCTGCCCGGAACGCTACGCAGGGCAAAAGCGATTCTCGTCCTCCGTGCTTGCTTTTTCTCAGAAAGAGCCGTGGTGTGCGTTTTCGCCGGAAAACGCGTTTTCGGCCGAGAACGTGTACGTTTGCACTTCCCGGCCACAGGGAAGCTGCTAGCCGGCAATTCTCTGCCTGGTTCTACCCGCTGTCCGGAACGCTACGCAGGGCAAAAGCGGTTCTCGTCCTCCGTGCCTGCTTTTTCTCAGAAAGAGCCGTGGTGTGCGTTTTCGCCGGAAATCGCGTTTTCGGCCGAAAACGTGTACGTTTGCACTTCCCCGCCACAGGGAAGCTGCTAGCCGGGAATTCTCTGCCTGGTTCTACCCGCTGCCCGGAACGCTACGCAGGGCAAAAGCGATTCTCGTCCTCCGTGCTTGCTTTTTCTCAGAAAGAGCCGTGGTGTGCGTTTTCGCCGGAAAACGCGTTTTCGGCCGAAAACGTGTACGTTTGCACTTCCCCGCCACAGGGAAGCTGCTAGCCGGGAATTCTCTGCCTATTTCTACCCGCTGCTCAGAACGCTACGCAGGGCAAAAGCGATTCTCGTCCTCCGTGCTTGCTTTTTCTCACAAAGAGCCGTGGTGTGCGTTTTCGCTAGAAAACGCGTTTTCGGCCGAAAACGTGTACGTTTGCACTTCCCCGCCACAGGGAAGCTGCTAGCCGGGAATTCTCTGCCTATTTCTACCCGCTGCCCGGAACGCTACGCAGGGCAAAAGCGATTCTCGTCCTCCGTGCTTGCTTTTTCTCAGAAAGAGCCGTGGTGTGCGTTTTCGCCGGAAAACGCGTTTTCGGCCGAAAACGTGTACGTTTGCACTTCCCCGCCACAGGGAAGCTGCTAGCCGGGAATTCTCTGCCTGGTTCTACCCGCTGCCCGGAACGCTACGCAGGGCAAAAGCGATTCTCGTCCTCCGTGCTTGCTTTTTCTCAGAAAGAGCCGTGGTGTGCGTTTTCGCGGGAAAACGTGTTTTCGGCCGAAAACGTGTACGTTTGCACTTCCCGGCCACAGGGAAGCTGCTAGCCGGGAATTCTCTGCCTGGTTCTACCCGCTGCCCGGAACGCTACGCACGGCAAAAGCGATTCTCGTCCTCCGTGCTTGCTTTTTCTCAGAAAGAGCCGTGGTGTGCGTTTTCGCCGGAAAACGCGTTTTCGGCCGAAAACGTGTACGTTTGCACTTCCCCGCCACAGGGAAGCTGCTAGCCGGGAATTCTCTGCCTGGTTCTACCCGCTGCCGGGAACGCTACGCAGGGCAAAAGCGATTCTCGTCCTCCGTGCTTGCTTTTTCTCAGAAAGAGCCGTGGTGTGCGTTTTCGCCGGAAAACGTGTTTTCGGCCGAAAACGTGTACGTTTGCTCTTCCCGGCCACAGGGAAGCTGCTAGCCGGGAATTCTCTGCCTGGTTCTACCCGCTGCCCGGAACGCTACGCAGGGCAAAAGCGGTTCTCGTCCTCCGTGCTTGCTTTTTCTCAGAAAGAGCCGTGGTGTGCGTTTTCGCCGGAAATCGCGTTTTCGGCCGAAAACGTGTACGTTTGCACTTCCCGGCCACAGGGAAGCTGCTAGCCGGGAATTCTCTGCCTGGTTCTACCCGCTGCCCGGAACGCTACGCAGGGCAAAAGCGATTCTCGTCCTCCGTGCTTGCTTTTTCTCAGAAAGAGCCGTGGTGTGCGTTTTCGCCGGAAAACGCGTTTTCGGCCGAAAACGTGTACGTTTGCACTTCCCCGCCACAGGGAAGCTGCTAGCCGGGAATTCTCTGCCTGGTTCTACCCGCTGCCGGGAACGCTACGCAGGGCAAAAGCGATTCTCGTCCTCCGTGCTTGCTTTTTCTCAGAAAGAGCCGTGGTGTGCGTTTTCGCGGGAAAACGCGTTTTCGGCCGAAAACGTGTACGTTTGCACTTCCCCGCCTCAGGGAAGCTGCTAGCCGGGAATTCTCTGCCTGGTTCTACCCGCTGCCCGGAACGCTACGCAGGGCAAAAGCGATTCTCGTCCTCCGTGCTTGCTTTTTCTCAGAAAGAGCCGTGGTGTGCGTTTTCGCCGGAAAACGCGTTTTCGGGCGAAAACGTGTACGTTTGCACTTCCCCGCCACAGGGAAGCTGCTAGCCGGCAATTCGCTGCCTGGTTCTACCCGCTGCCCGGAACGCTTCGCAGGGCAAAAGCGATTTTCGTCCTCCGTGCTTGCTTTTCCTCAGAAAGAGCCGTGGTGTGCTTTTTCGCCGGAAAACGCGTTTTCGGCCGAAAACGTGTACGTTTGCACTTCCTGGCCACAGGGAAGCTGTTAGCCGGCAATTCGCTGCCTATTTCTACCCGCTGCTCAGAACGCTACGCAGGCCAAAAGCGATTCTCGTCCTCCGTGCTTGCTTTTTCTCAGAAAGAGCCGTGGTGTGCGTTTTCGCCGGAAAACGCGTTTTCGGCCGAAAACGTGTACGTTTGCACTTCCCCGCCACAGGGAAGCTGCTAGCCGGGAATTCTCTGCCTGGTTCTACCCGCTGCCCGGAACGCTACGCAGGGCAAAAGCGATTCTCGTCCTCCGTGCTTGCTTTTTCTCAGAAAGAGCCGTGGTGTGCGTTTTCGCCGGAAAACGCGTTTTCGGCCGAAAACGTGTACGTTTGCACTTCCCGGCCACAGGGAAGCTGCTAGCCGTGAATTCTCTGCCTGGTTCTACCCGCTGCCCGGAACGCTACGCAGGGCAAAAGCGATTCTCGTCCTCCGTGCTTGCTTTTTCTCAGAAAGAGCCGTGGTGTGCGTTTTCGCCGGAAAACGCGTTTTCGGTCGAAAACGTGTACGTTTGCACTTCTCGGCCACAGGGAAGCTGCTAGACGGGAATTCTCTGCCTGGTTCTACCCGCTGCCCGGAACGCTACGCAGGGCAAAAGCGATTCTCGTCCTCCGTGCTTGCTTTTTCTCAGAAAGAGCCGTGGTGTGCGTTTTCGCCGTAAAACGCGTTTTCGGACGAAAACGTGTACGTTTGCACTTCCCGGCCACAGGGAAGCTGCTAGCCGGGAATTCTCTGCCTGGTTCTACCCGCTGCCCGGAACACTATGCAGGGCAAAAGCGATTCTCGTCCTCCGTGCTTGCTTTTTCTCAGAAAGAGCCGTGGTGTGCGTTTTCGCCGGAAAATGCGTTTTCGGCTGAAAACGTGTACGTTTGCACTTTCCGGCCACAGGGAAGCTGCTAGCCGGGAATTGACTGCATGGTTCTACCCGCTGCCCGGAACGCTACGCAGGGCAAAAGCGATTCTCGTCCTCCGTGCTTGCTTTTTCTCAGAAAGAGCCGTGGTGTGCGTTTTCGCCGGAAAACGCGTTTTCAGCCGAAAACGTGTACGTTTGCACTTCCCGGCCACAGGGAAGCTGCTAGACGGGAATTCTCTGCCTGGTTCTACCCGCTGCCCGGAACGCTACGCAGGGCAAAAGCGATTCTCGTCCTCCGTGCTTGCTTTTTCTCAGAAAGAGCCGTGGTGTGCGTTTTCGCCGGAAAACGCGTTTTCGGCCGAAAACGTGTACGTTTGCACTTCCCCGCCACAGGGAAGCTGCTAGCCGGGAATTCTCTGCCTGGTTCTACCCGCTGCCCGGAACGCTACGCAGGGCAAAAGCGATTCTCGTCCTCCGTGCTTGCTTTTTCTCAGAAAGAGCCGTGGTGTGCGTTTTCGCGGGAAAACGTGTTTTCGGCCGAAAACGTGTACGTTTGCACTTCCCCGCCACAGGGAAGCTGCTAGCCGGCAATTCGCTGCCTGGTTCTACCCGCTGCCCGGAACGCTACGCAGGGCAAAAGCGATTCTCGTCCTCCGTGCTTGCTTTTTCTCAGAAAGAGCCGTGGTGTGCGTTTTCGCCGGAAAACGCGTTTTCGGCCGAAAACGTGTACGTTTGCACTTCCCCGCCACAGGGAAGCTGCTAGCAGGGAATTCGCTGCCTGGTTCTACCCGCTGCCCGGAACGCTACGCAGGGCAAAAGCGATTCTCGTCCTCCGTGCTTGCTTTTTCTCAGAAAGAGCCGTGGTTTGCGTTTTCGCCGCAAAACGCGTTTTCGGCCGAAAACGTGTACGTTTGCACTTCCCGGCCACAGGGAAGCTGCTAGCCGGGAATTCTCTGCCTGGTTCTACCCGCTGCCCGGAACGCTACGCAGGGCAAAAGCGATTCTCGTCCTCCGTGCTTGCTTTTTCTCAGAAAGAGCCGTGGTGTGCGTTTTAGCCGGAAAACGCATTTTCGGCCGAAAACGTGTACGTTTGCTCTTCCCGGCCACAGGGAAGCTGCTAGCCGGGAATTCTCTGCCTGGTTCTACCCGCTGCCCGGAACGCTACGCAGGGCAAAAGCGGTTCTCGTCCTCCGTGCTTGCTTTTTCTCAGAAAGAGCCGTGGTGTGCGTTTTCGCCGGAAAACGCGTTTTCGGTCGAAAACGTGTACGTTTGCACTTCCCCGCCACAGGGAAGCTGCTAGACGGGAATTCTCTGCCTGGTTCTACCCGCTGCCCGGAACACTATGCAGGGCAAAAGCGATTCTCATCCTCCGTGCTTGCTTTTTCTCAGAAAGAGCCGTGGTGTGCGTTTTCGCCGGAAAACGCGTTTTCGGCCGAAAACGTGTACGTTTGCACTTCCCCGCCACAGGGAAGCTGCTAGCCGGGAATTCTCTGCCTGGTTCTACCCGCTGCCCGGAACGCTACGCAGGGCAAAAGCGATTCTCGTCCTCCGTGCTTGCTTTATCTCAGAAAGAGCCGTGGTGTGCGTTTTCGCCGGAAAACGCGTTTTCGGCCGAAAACATGTACGTTTGCACTTCCCGGCCACAGGGAAGCTGCTAGCCGGCAATTCGCTGCCTATTTCTACCCGCTGCTCAGAACGCTACGCAGGCCAAAAGCGATTCTCGTCCTCCGTGCTTGCTTTTTCTCAGAAAGAGCCGTTGTGTGCGTTTTCGCCGGAAAACGCGTTTTCGGCCGAAAACGTGTACGTTTGCTCTTCCCGGCCACAGCGAAGCTGCTAGCCGGGAATTCTCTGCCTGGTTCTACCCGCTGCCCGGAACGCTACGCAGGGCAAAAGCGGTTCTCGTCCTCCGTGCTTGCTTTTTCTCAGAAAGAGCCGTGGTGTGCGTTTTCTCCGGAAAACGCGTTTTCGGCCGAAAACGTGTACGTTTGCACTTCCTCGCCACAGGGAAGCTGCTAGCCGGGAATTCTCTGCCTGGTTCTACCCGCTGCCCGGAACGCTACGCAGGGCAAAAGCGGTTCTCGTCCTCCGTGCTTGCTTTTTCTCAGAAAGAGCCGTGGTGTGCGTTTTCGCCGGAAAACGCGTTTTCGGCCGAAAACGTGTACGTTTGCACTTCCTCGCCACAGGGAAGCTGCTAGCCGGGAATTCTCTGCCTGGTTCTACCCGCTGCCAGGAACGCTACGCAGGGCAAAAGCGATTCTCGTCCTCCGTGCTTGCTTTTTCTCAGAAAGAGCCGTGGTGTGCGTTTTCGCCGGAAAACGCGTTTTCGGCCGAAAACGTGTACGTTTGCACTTCCCGGCCACAGGGAAGCTGCTAGACGGGAATTATCTGCCTGGTTCTACCCGCTGCCCGGAACGCTACGCAGGGCAAAAGCGATTCTCGTCCTCCGTGCTTGCTTTTTCTCAGAAAGAGCCGTGGTGTGCGTTTTCGCCGTAAAACGCGTTTTCGGCCGAAAACGTGTACGTTTGCACTTCCCCGCCACAGGGAAGCTGGTAGCCGGGAATTCTCTGCCTGGTTCTACCCGCTGCCCGGAACACTATGCAGGGCAAAAGCGATTCTCGTCCTCCGTGCTTGCTTTTTCTCAGAAAGAGCCGTGGTGTGCGTTTTCGCCGGAAAACGCGTTTTCGGCCGAAAACGTGTACGTTTGCACTTCCCCGCCACAGGGAAGCTGCTAGCCGGGAATTCTCTGCCTGGTTCTACCCGCTGCCCGGAACGCTACGCAGGGCAAAAGCGATTCTCGTCCTCCGTGCTTGCTTTTTCTCAGAAAGAGCCGTGGTGTGCGTTTTCGCCGGAAAACGCGTTTTCGGCCGAAAACGTGTACGTTTGCACTTCCCGGCCACAGGGAAGCTGCTAGCCGGGAATTCACTGCCTGGTTCTACCCGCTGCCCGGAACGCTTCGCAGGGCAAAAGCGATTCTCGTCCTCCGTGCTTGCTTTTTCTCAGAAAGAGCCGTGGTGTGCGTTTTCGCCGGAAAACGCGTTTTCGGCCGAAAACGTGTACGTTTGCACTTCCCCGCCACAGGGAAGCTGCTAGACGGGAATTCTCTGCCTGGTTCTACCCGCTGCCCGGAACGCTACGCAGGGCAAAAGCGATTCTCGTCCTCCGTGCTTGCTTTTTCTCAGAAAGAGCCGTGGTGTGCGTTTTCGCCGGAAAACGCGTTTTCGGCCGAAAACGTGTACGTTTGCACTTCCCCGCCACAGGGAAGCTGCTAGCCGGGAATTCGCTGCCTATTTCTACCCGCTGCTCGGAACGCTACGCAGGGCAAAAGCGATTCTCGTCCTCCGTGCTTGCTTTTTCTCAGAAAGAGCCGTGGTGTGCGTTTTCGCCGGAAAACGCGTTTTCGGCCGAAAACGTGTACGTTTGCACTTCCCGGCCACAGGGAAGCTGCTAGCCGGGAATTCTCTGCCTGGTTCTACCCGCTGCCCGGAACGCTACGCAGGGCAAAAGCGATTCTCGTCCTCCGTGCTTGCTTTTTCTCAGAAAGAGCCGTGGTGTGCGTTTTCGCCGGAAAACGCGTTTTCGGCCGAAAACGTGTACGTTTGCTCTTCCCGGCCACAGGGAAGCTGCTAGCCGGGAATTCTCTGCCTGGTTCTACCCGCTGCCCGGAACGCTACGCAGGGCAAAAGCGGTTCTCGTCCTCCGTGCTTGCTTTTTCTCAGAAAGAGCCGTGGTGTGCGTTTTCGCCGTAAAACGCGTTTTCGGCCGAAAACGTGTACGTTTGCACTTCCCAGCCACAGGGAAGCTGCTAGCCGGGAATTCTCTGCCTGGTTCTACCCGCTGCCCGGAACGCTACGCAGGGCAAAAGCAATTCTCGTCCTCCGTGCTTGCTTTTTCTCAGAAAGAGCCGTGGTGTGCGTTTTCGCCGGAAAACGCGTTTTCGGCCGAAAACGTGTACATTTGCACTTCCCCGCCACAGGGAAGCTGCTAGCCGGGAATTCGCTGCCTATTTCTACCCGCTGCTCGGAACGCTACGCAGGGCAAAAGCGAATCTCGTCCTCCGTGCTTGCTTTTTCTCAGAAAGAGCCGTGGTGTGCGTTTTCGCCGCTAAACGAGTTTTCGGCCAAAAACGTGTACGTTTGCACTTCCCCGCCACAGGGAAGCTGCTAGCCGGGAATTCTCTGCCTGGTTCTACCCGCTGCCCGGAACGCTACGCAGGGCAAAAGCGATTCTCGTCCTCCGTGCTTGCTTTATCTCAGAAAGAGCCGTGGTGTGCGTTTTCGCCGGAAAACGCGTTTTCGGACGAAAACGTGTACGTTTGCACTTCCCCGCCACAGGGAAGCTGCTAGCCGGGAATTCTCTGCCTGGTTCTACCCGCTGCCCGCAACGCTACGCAGGGCAAAAGCGATTCTCGTCCTCCGTGCTTGCTTTTTCTCAGAAAGAGCCGTGGTGTGCGTTTTCGCCGGAAAACGCGCTTTCGGCCGAAAACGTGTACGTTTGCACTTCCCGGCCACAGGGAAGCTGCTAGCCGGGAATTCTCTGCCTGGTTCTACCCGCTGCCCGGAACGCTACGCAGGGCAAAAGCGATTCTCGTCCTCCGTGCTTGCTTTTTCTCAGAAAGAGCCGTGGTGTGCGTTTTCGCCGTAAAACGCGTTTTCGGCCGAAAACGTGTACGTTTGCACTTCCCCGCCACAGGGAAGCTGCTAGCCGGGAATTCTCTGCCTGGTTCTACCCGCTGCCCGGAACACTATGCAGGGCAAAAGCGATTCTCGTCCTCCGTGCTTGCTTTTTCTCAGAAAGAGCCGTGGTGTGCGTTTTCGCGGGAAAACGTGTTTTCGGCCGAAAACGTGTACGTTTGCACTTCCCGGCCACAGGGAAGCTGCTAGCCGGGAATTCTCTGCCTGGTTCTACCCGCTGCCCGGAACGCTACGCAGGGCAAAAGCGATTCTCGTCCTCCGTGCTTGCTTTTTCTCAGAAAGAGCCGTGGTGTGCGTTTTCGCCGGAAAACGCGTTTTCGGCCGAAAACGTGTACGTTTGCTCTTCCCGGCCACAGGGAAGCTGCTAGCCGGGAATTCTCTGCCTGCTTCTACCCGCTGCCCGGAACGCTACGCAGGGCAAAAGCGATTCTCGTCCTCCGTGCTTGCTTTTTCTCAGAAAGAGCCGTGGTGTGCGTTTTCGCCGGAAAACGCGTTTTCGGCCGAAAACGTGTACGTTTGCACTTCCCCGCCACAGGGAAGCTGCTAGCCGGGAATTCTCTGCCTGGTTCTACCCGCTGCCGGGAACGCTACGCAGGGCAAAAGCGATTCTCGTCCTCCGTGCTTGCTTTTTCTCAGAAAGAGCCGTGGTGTGCGTTTTCGCCGGAAAACGCGTTTTCGGCCGAAAACGTGTACGTTTGCTCTTCCCGGCCACAGGGAAGCTGCTAGCCGGGAATTCTCTGTCTGGTTCTACCCGCTGCCCGGAACGCTACGCAGGGCAAAAGCGGTTCTCGTCCTCCGTGCTTGCTTTTTCTCAGAAAGAGCCGTGGTGTGCGTTTTCGCCGGAAAACGCGTTTTCGGCCGAAAACGTGTACGTTTGCACTTCCCAGCCACAGGGAAGCTGCTAGCCGGGAATTCTCTGCCTGGTTCTACCCGCTGCCCGGAACACTACGCAGGGCAAAAGCGATTCTCGTCCTCCGTGCTTGCTTTTTCTCAGAAAGAGCCGTGGTGTGCGTTTTCGCCAGAAAACGCGTTTTCGGCCGAAAACGTGTACGTTTGCACTTCCCCGCCACAGGGAAGGTGCTAGCCGGGAATTCTCTGCCTGGTTCTACCCGCTGCCCGGAACGCTACGCAGGGCAAAAGCGATTCTCGTCCTCCGTGCTTGCTTTTTCTCAGAAAGAGCCGTGGTGTGCGTTTTCGCCGGAAAACGCGTTTTCGGCCGAAAACGTGTACGTTTGCACTTCCCCGCCACAGGGAAGCTGCTAGCCGGGAATTCTCTGCCTATTTCTACCCGCTGCGCAGAACGCTACGCAGGGCAAAAGCGATTCTCGTCCTCCGTGCTTGCTTTTTCTCAGAAAGAGCCGTGGTGTGCGTTTTCGCGGGAAAACGCGTTTTCGGCCGAAAACGTGTACGTTTGCACTTCCCCGCCACAGGGAAGCTGCTAGCCGGGAATTCTCTGCCTATTTCTACCCGCTGCGCAGAACTCTACGCAGGGCAAAAGCGATTCTCGTCCTCCGTGCTTGCTTTTTCTCAGAAAGAGCCGTGGTGTGCGTTTTCGCCGGAAAACGCGTTTTCGGCCGAAAACGTGTACGTTTGCACTTCCCCGCCTCAGGAAAGCTGCTAGCCGGGAATTCTCTGCCTGGTTCTACCCGCTGCCCGGAACGCTACGCAGGGCAAAAGCGATTCTCGTCCTCCGTGCTTGCTTTTTCTCAGAAAGAGCCGTGGTGTGCGTTTTCGCCGGAAAACGCGTTTTCGGCCGAAAACGTGTACGTTTGCACTTCCCGGCCACAGGGAAGCTGCTAGCCGGCAATTCGCTGCCTGGTTCTACCCGCTGCCCGGAACGCTACGCAGGGCAAAAGCGATTCTCCTCCTCCGTGCTTGCTTTTTCTCAGAAAGAGCCGTGGTGTGCTTTTTCGCCGGAAAACGCGTTTTCGGCCGAAAACGTGTACGTTTGCACTTTCCGGCCACAGGGAAGCTGCTAGCCGGGAATTCTCTGCCTGGTTCTACCCGCTGCCAGGAACGCTACGCAGGGCAAAAGCGATTCTCGTCCTCCGTGCTTGCTTTTTCTCAGAAAGAGCCGTGGTGTGCGTTTTCGCCGGAAAACGCGTTTTCGGCCGAAAACGTGTACGTTTGCACTTCCCGGCCACAGGGAAGCTGCTAGACGGGAATTCTCTGCCTGGTTCTACCCGCTGCCCGGAACGCTACGCAGGGCAAAAGCGATTCTCGTCCTCCGTGCTTGCTTTTTCTCAGAAAGAGCCGTGGTGTGCGTTTTCGCGGGAAAACACGTTTTCGGCCGAAAACGTGTACGTTTGCACTTCCCCGCCACAGGGAAGCTGCTAGCCGGGAATTCTCTGCCTGGTTCTACCCGCTGCCCGGAACACTACGCAGGGCAAAAGCGATTCTCGTCCTCCGTGCTTGCTTTTTCTCAGAAAGAGCCGTGGTGTGCGTTTTCGAGGGAAAACGCGTTTTCGCCCGAAAACGTGTACTTTTGCACTTCCCCGCCACAGGGAAGCTGCTAGCCGGGAATTCTCTGCCTGGTTCTACCCGCTGCCCGGAACGCTACGCAGGGCAAAAGCGATTCTCGTCCTCCGTGCTTGCTTTTTCTCAGAAAGAGCCGTGGTGTGCGTTTTCGCCGGAAAACGCGTTTTCGGCCGAAAACGTGTACGTTTGCACTTCCCGGCCACAGGGAAGCTGCTAGCCGAAAATTCTCTGCCTGGTTCTACCCGCTGCACGGAACGCTACGCAGGGCAAAAGCGATTCTCGTCCTCCGTGCTTGCTTATTCTCAGAAAGAGCCGTGGTGTGCGTTTTCGCGGGAAAACGCGTTTTCGGCCGAAAACGTGTACGTTTGCACTTCCCGGCCACAGGGAAGCTGCTAGACGGGAATTCTCTGCCTGGTTCTACCCGCTGCCCGGAACGCTACGCAGGGCAAAAGCGATTCTCGTCCTCCGTGCTTGCTTTTTCTCAGAAAGAGCCGTGGTGTGCGTTTTCGCCGGAAAACGTGTTTTCGGCCGAAAACGTGTACGTTTGCACTTCCCGGCCACAGGGAAGCTGATAGCAGGGAATTCTCTGCCTGGTTCTACCCGCTGCCCGGAACGCTACGCAGGGCAAAAGCGATTCTCGTCCTCCGTGCTTGCTTTTTCTCAGAAAGAGCCGTGGTGTGCGTTTTCGCCGGAAAACGCGTTTTCGGCCGAAAACGTGTACGTTTGCACTTCCCCGCCACAGGGAAGCTGCTAGCCGGGAATTCTCTGCCTGGTTCTACCCGCTGCCCGGAACGCTACGCAGGGCAAAAGCGATTCTCGTCCTCCGTGCTTGCTTTTTCTCAGAAAGAGCCGTGGTGTGCGTTTTCGCCGGAAAACGCGTTTTCGGCCGAAAACGCGTACGTTTGCACTTCCCGGCCACAGGGAAGCTGCTAGCCGGGAATTCTCTGCCTGGTTCTACCCGCTGCCCGGAACGCTACGCAGGGCAAAAGCGATTCTCGTCCTCCGTGCTTGCTTTTTCTCAGAAAGAGCCGTGGTGTGCGTTTTCGCGGGAAAACGTGTTTTCGGCCGAAAACGTGTACGTTTGCACTTCCCGGCCACAGGGAAGCTGCTAGCCGGGAATTCTCTGCCTGGTTCTACCCGCTGCCGGGAACGCTACGCAGGGCAAAAGCGATTCTCGTCCTCCGTGCTTGCTTTTTCTCAGAAAGAGCCGTGGTGTGCGTTTTCGCCGGAAAACGCGTTTTCGGCCGAAAACGTGTACGTTTGCACTTCCCGGCCACAGGGAAGCTGCTAGACGGGAATTCTCTGCCTGGTTCTACCCGCTGCCCGGAACGCTACGCAGGGCAAAAGCGATTCTCGTCCTCCGTGCTTGCTTTTTCTCAGAAAGAGCCGCGGTGTGCGTTTTCGCGGGAAAACACGTTTTCGGCCGAAAACGTGTACGTTTGCACTTCCCCGCCACAGGGAAGCTGCTAGCCGGGAATTCTCTGCCTGGTTCTACCCGCTGCCCGGAACACTACGCAGGGCAAAAGCGATTCTCGTCCTCCGTGCTTGCTTTTTCTCAGAAAGAGCCGTGGTGTGCGTTTTCGAGGGAAAACGCGTTTTCGCCCGAAAACGTGTACGTTTGCACTTCCCCGCCACAGGGAAGCTGCTAGCCGGGAATTCTCTGCCTGGTTCTACCCGCTGCCCGGAACGCTACGCAGGGCAAAAGCGATTCTCGTCCTCCGTGCTTGCTTTTTCTCAGAAAGAGCCGTGGTGTGCGTTTTCGCCGGAAAACGCGTTTTCGGCCGAAAACGTGTACGTTTGCACTTCCCGGCCACAGGGAAGCTGCTAGCCGAAAATTCTCTGCCTGGTTCTACCCGCTGCACGGAACGCTACGCAGGGCAAAAGCGATTCTTGTCCTCCGTGCTTGCTTTTTCTCAGAAAGAGCCGTGGTGTGCGTTTTCGCCGGAAAACGCTTTTTCGGCCGAAAACGTGTACGTTTGCACTTCCCGGCCACAGGGAAGCTGCTAGACGGGAATTCTCTGCCTGGTTCTACCCGCTGCCCGGAACGCTACGCAGGGCAAAAGCGATTCTCGTCCTCCGTGCTTGCTTTTTCTCAGAAAGAGCCGTGGTGTGCGTTTTCGCCGGAAAACGTGTTTTCGGCCGAAAACGTGTACGTTTGCACTTCCCGGCCACAGGGAAGCTGATAGCAGGGAATTCTCTGCCTGGTTCTACCCGCTGCCCGGAACGCTACGCAGGGCAAAAGCGATTCTCGTCCTCCGTGCTTGCTTTTTCTCAGAAAGAGCCGTGGTGTGCGTTTTCGCCGGAAAACGCGTTTTCGGCCGAAAACGTGTACGTTTGCACTTCCCCGCCTCAGGGAAGCTGCTAGCCGGGAATTCTCTGCCTGGTTCTACCCGCTGCCCGGAACGCTACGCAGGGCAAAAGCGATTCTCGTCCTCCGTGCTTGCTTTTTCTCAGAAAGAGCCGTGGTGTGCGTTTTCGCCGGAAAACGCGTTTTCGGCCGAAAACGTGTACGTTTGCACTTCCCCGCCACAGGGAAGCTGCTAGCCGGGAATTCTCTGCCTGGTTCTACCCGCTGCCCGGAACGCTACGCAGGGCAAAAGCGATTCTCGTCCTCCGTGCTTGCTTTTTCTCAGAAAGAGCCGTGGTGTGCGTTTTCGCCGGAAAACGCGTTTTCGGCCGAAAACGCGTACGTTTGCACTTCCCGGCCACAGGGAAGCTGCTAGCCGGGAATTCTCTGCCTGGTTCTACCCGCTGCCCGGAACGCTACGCAGGGCAAAAGCGATTCTCGTCCTCCGTGCTTGCTTTTTCTCAGAAAGAGCCGTGGTGTGCGTTTTCGCGGAAAACGTGTTTTCGGCCGAAAACGTGTACGTTTGCACTTCCCGGCCACAGGAAGCTGCTAGCCGGGAATTCTCTGCCTGGTTCTACCCGCTTGCCGGGAACGCTACGCAGGGCAAAAGGCGATTCTCGTCCTCCGTGCTTGCTTTTTCTCAGAAAGAGCCGTGGTGTGCTTTTCGGCCGGAAAACGCGTTTTCGGCCGAAAACGTGTACGTTTGCACTTCCCGGCCACAGGGAAGCTGCTAGCCGGGAATTCTCTGCCTGGTTCTACCCCTGCCCGGAACGCTACGGCAGGGCAAAAGCGGTTCTCGTCCTCGTGCCTTGCTTTTTCTCAGAAAGAGCCGTGGTGTGCGTTTTCGCCGGAAAACGCGTTTTCGGCCGAAAACGTGTACGTTTGGCACTTCCCA
>NW_027437981.1:0-55729 GCF_965140245.1 Athene noctua | reverse complement strand
ACACGTTTTCGGCCGAAAACGCGTTTTCCGGCGAAAACGCACACCACGGCTCTTTCTGAGAAAAAGCAAGCACGGAGGACGAGAACCGCTTTTGCCCTGCGTAGCGTTCCGGGCAGCGGGTAGAACCAGGCAGAGAATTCCCGGCTAGCAGCTTCCCTGTGGCGGGGAAGTGCAAACGTACACGTTTTCGGCCGAAAACGCGTTTTCCGGCGCAAACGCACACCACGGCTCTTTCTGAGAAAAAGCAAGCACGGAGGACGGGAACCGCTTTTGCCCTGCGTAGCGTTCCGGGCAGCGGGTAGAACCAGGCAGAGAATTCCCGGCTAGCAGCTTCCCTCTGGCGGGGAAGTGCAAACGTACACGTTTTCGGCCGAACACGCCTTTTCCGGCGAAAACGCACACCACGGCTCTTTCTGAGAAAAAGCAAGCACGGAGGACGAGAACCGCTTTTGCCCTGCGTAGCGTTCCGGGCAGCGGGTAGAACCAGGCAGAGAATTCCCGGCTAGCAGCTTCCCTGTGGCGGGGAAGTGCAAACGTACACGTTTTCGGCCGAAAACGCGTTTTCCGGCGAAAACGCACACCACGGCTCTTTCTGAGAAAAAGCAAGCACGGAGGACGAGAACCGCTTTTGCCCTGCGTAGCGTTCCGGGCAGCGGGTAGAACCAGGCAGAGAATTCCCGGCTAGCAGCTTCCCTGTGGCGGGGAAGTGCAAACGTACACGTTTTCGGCCGAAAACGCCTTTTCCGGCGAAAACGCACACCACGGCTCTTTCTGAGAAAAAGCAAGCACGGAGGACGAGAACCGCTTTTGCCCTGCGTAGCGTTCCGGGCAGCGGGTAGAACCAGGCAGAGAATTCCCGGCTAGCAGCTTCCCTGTGGCGGGGAAGTGCAAACGTACACGTTTTCGGCCGAAAACGCGTTTTCCGGCGAAAACGCACACCACGGCTCTTTCTGAGAAAAAGCAAGCACGGAGGACGAGAACCGCTTTTGCCCTGCGTAGCATTCCGGGCAGCGGGTAGAACCAGGCAGAGAATTCCCGGCTAGCAGCTTCCCTGTGGCGGGGAAGTGCAAACGTACACGTTTTCGGCCGAAAACGCGTTTTCCGGCGAAAACGCACACCACGGCTCTTTCTGAGAAAAAGCAAGCACGGAGGACGAGAACCGCTTTTGCCCTGCGTAGCGTTCCGGGCAGCGGGTAGAACCAGGCAGAGAATTCCCGGCTAGCAGCTTCCCTGTGGCGGGGAAGTGCAAACGTACACGTTTTCGGCCGAAAACGCGTTTTCCGGCGAAAACGCACACCACGGCTCTTTCTGAGAAAAAGCAAGCACGGAGGACGAGAACCGCTTTTGCCCTGCGTAGCGTTCCGGGCAGCGGGTAGAACGAGGCAGAGAATTCCCGGCTAGCAGCTTCCCTGTGGCGGGGAAGTGCAAACGTACACGTTTTCGGCCGAAAACGCGTTTTCCGGCGAAAACGCACACCACGGCTCTTTCTGAGAAAAAGCAAGCACGGAGGACGAGAACCGCTTTTGCCCTGCGTAGCGTTCCGGGCAGCGGGTAGAACCAGGCAGAGAATTCCCGGCTAGCAGCTTCCCTGTGGCGGGGAAGTGCAAACGTACACGTTTTCGGCCGAAAACGCGTTTTCCGGCGAAAACGCACACCACGGCTCTTTCTGAGAAAAAGCAAGCACGGAGGACGAGAACCGCTTTTGCCCTGCGTAGCGTTCCGGGCAGCGGGTAGAACCAGGCAGAGAATTCCCGGCTAGCAGCTTCCCTGTGGCGGGGAAGTGCAAACGTACACGTTTTCGGCCGAAAACGCGTTTTCCGGCGAAAACGCACACCACGGCTCTTTCTGAGAAAAAGCAAGCACGGAGGACGAGAACCGCTTTTGCCCTGCGTAGCGTTCCGGGCAGCGGGTAGAACCAGGCAGAGAATTCCCGGCTAGCAGCTTCCCTGTGGCGGGGAAGTGCAAACGTACACGTTTTCGGCCGAAAACGCGTTTTCCGGCGAAAACGCACACCACGGCTCTTTCTGAGAAAAAGCAAGCACGGAGGACGAGAACCGCTTTTGCCCTGCGTAGCGTTCCGGGCAGCGGGTAGAACCAGGCAGAGAATTCCCGGCTAGCAGCTTCCCTGTGGCGGGGAAGTGCAAACGTACACGTTTTCGGCCGAAAACGCGTTTTCCGGCGAAAACGCACACCACGGCTCTTTCTGAGAAAAAGCAAGCACGGAGGACGAGAACCGCTTTTGCCCTGCGTAGCATTCCGGGCAGCGGGTAGAACCAGGCAGAGAATTCCCGGCTAGCAGCTTCCCTGTGGCGGGGAAGTGCAAACGTACACGTTTTCGGCCGAAAACGCGTTTTCCGGCGAAAACGCACACCACGGCTCTTTCTGAGAAAAAGCAAGCACGGAGGACGAGAACCGCTTTTGCCCTGCGTAGCGTTCCGGGCAGCGGGTAGAACCAGGCAGAGAATTCCCGGCTAGCAGCTTCCCTGTGGCGGGGAAGTGCAAACGTACACGTTTTCGGCCGAAAACGCGTTTTCCGGCGAAAACGCACACCACGGCTCTTTCTGAGAAAAAGCAAGCACGGAGGACGAGAACCGCTTTTGCCCTGCGTAGCGTTCCGGGCAGCGGGTAGAACCAGGCAGAGAATTCCCGGCTAGCAGCTTCCCTGTGGCGGGGAAGTGCAAACGTACACGTTTTCGGCCGAAAACGCGTTTTCCGGCGAAAACGCACACCACGGCTCTTTCTGAGAAAAAGCAAGCACGGAGGACGAGAACCGCTTTTGCCCTGCGTAGCGTTCCGGGCAGCGGGTAGAACCAGGCAGAGAATTCCCGGCTAGCAGCTTCCCTGTGGCGGGGAAGTGCAAACGTACACGTTTTCGGCCGAAAACGCGTTTTCCGGCGAAAACGCACACCACGGCTCTTTCTGAGAAAAAGCAAGCACGGAGGACGAGAACCGCTTTTGCCCTGCGTAGCGTTCCGGGCAGCGGGTAGAACCAGGCAGAGAATTCCCGGCTAGCAGCTTCCCTGTGGCGGGGAAGTGCAAACGTACACGTTTTCGGCCGAAAACGCGTTTTCCGGCGAAAACGCACACCACGGCTCTTTCTGAGAAAAAGCAAGCACGGAGGACGAGAACCGCTTTTGCCCTGCGTAGCGTTCCGGGCAGCGGGTAGAACCAGGCAGAGAATTCCCGGCTAGCAGCTTCCCTGTGGCGGGGAAGTGCAAACGTACACGTTTTCGGCCGAAAACGCGTTTTCCGGCGCAAACGCACACCACGGCTCTTTCTGAGAAAAAGCAAGCACGGAGGACGGGAACCGCTTTTGCCCTGCGTAGCGTTCCGGGCAGCGGGTAGAACCAGGCAGAGAATTCCCGGCTAGCAGCTTCCCTGTGGCGGGGAAGTGCAAACGTACACGTTTTCGGCCGAAAACGCCTTTTCCGGCGAAAACGCATACCACGGCTCTTTCTGAGAAAAAGCAAGCACGGAGGACGAGAATCGCTTTTGCCCTGCGTAGCGTTCCGGGCAGCGGGTAGAACCAGGCAGAGAATTCCCGGCTAGCAGCTTCCCTGTGGCGGGGAAGTGCAAACGTACACGTTTTCGGCCGAAAACGCGTTTTCCGGCGAAAACGCACACCACGGCTCTTTCTGAGAAAAAGCAAGCACGGAGGACGAGAACCGCTTTTGCCCTGCGTAGCGTTCCGGGCAGCGGGTAGAACCAGGCAGAGAATTCCCGGCTAGCAGCTTCCCTGTGGCGGGGAAGTGCAAACGTACACGTTTTCGGTCGAAAACACATTTCCGGCGAAAACGCACACCACGGCTCTTTCTGAGAAGAAGCAAGCACGGAGGACGAGAACCGCTTTTGCCCTGCGTAGCGTTCCGGGCAGCGGGTAGAACGAGGCAGAGAATTCCCGGCTAGCAGCTTCCCTGTGGCGGGGAACTGCAAACTTACACGTTTTTGGTCGAAAACACATTTCCGGCGAAAACGCACACCACGGCTCTCTCTGAGAAAAAGCAAGCATGGAGGACGAGAACCGCTTTTGCCCTGCGTAGCGTTCCGGGCAGCGGGTA
Organism: Athene noctua; assembly: GCF_965140245.1. NCBI lineage: Eukaryota > Metazoa > Chordata > Aves > Strigiformes > Strigidae > Athene > Athene noctua. The sequence continues at coordinate 51,671 of NW_027437981.1, read as the reverse complement.
GAACCAGGCAGAGAATTCCCGGCTAGCAGCTTCCCTGTGGCGGGGAAGTGCAAACGTACACGTTTTCGGCCGAAAACGCGTTTTCCGGCGAAAACGCACACCACGGCTCTTTCTGAGAAAAAGCAAGCACGGAGGACGAGAACCGCTTTTGCCCTGCGTAGCGTTCCGGGCAGCGGGTAGAACCAGGCAGAGAATTCCCGGCTAGCAGCTTCCCTGTGGCGGGGAAGTGCAAACGTACACGTTTTCGGCCGAAAATGCGTTTTCCGGCGAAAACGCACACCACGGCTCTTTCTGAGGAAAAGCAAGCACGGAGGACGAGAACCGCTTTTGCCCTGCGTAGCGTTCCGGGCAGCGGGTAGAACCAGGCAGAAAATTCCCGGCTAGCAGCTTCCCTGTGGCGGGGAAGTGCAAACGTACACGTTTTCGGCCGAAAACGCGTTTTCCGGCGAAAACGCACACCACGGCTCTTTCTGAGAAAAAGCAAGCACGGAGGACGAGAACCGCTTTTGCCCTGCGTAGCGTTCCGGGCAGCGGGTAGAACCAGGCAGAGAATTCCCGGCTAGCAGCTTCCCTGTGGCGGGGAAGTGCAAACGTACACGTTTTCGGCCGAAAACACGTTTTCCGGCGAAAACGCACACCACGGCTCTTTCTGAGAAAAAGCAAGCACGGAGGACGAGAACCGCTTTTGCCCTGCGTAGCGTTCCGGGCAGCGGGTAGAACCAGGCAGAGAATTCCCGGCTAGCAGCTTCCCTGTGGCGGGGAAGTGCAAACGTACACGTTTTCGGCCGAAAACGCGTTTTCCGGCGAAAACGCACACCACGGCTCTTTCTGAGAAAAAGCAAGCACGGAGGACGAGAACCGCTTTTGCCCTGCGTAGCGTTCCGGGCAGCGGGTAGAACCAGGCAGAGAATTCCCGGCTAGCAGCTTCCCTGTGGCGGGGAAGTGCAAACGTACACGTTTTCGGCCGAAAACGCGTTTTCCGGCGAAAACGCACACCACGGCTCTTTCTGAGAAAAAGCAAGCACGGAGGACGAGAACCGCTTTTGCCCTGCGTAGCGTTCCGGGCAGCGGGTAGAACCAGGCAGAGAATTCCCGGCTAGCAGCTTCCCTGTGGCGGGGAAGTGCAAACGTACACGTTTTCGGCCGAAAACGCGTTTTCCGGCGAAAACGCACACCACGGCTCTTTCTGAGAAAAAGCAAGCACGGAGGACGAGAACCGCTTTTGCCCTGCGTAGCGTTCCGGGCAGCGGGTAGAACCAGGCAGAGAATTCCCGGCTAGCAGCTTCCCTGTGGCGGGGAAGTGCAAACGTACACGTTTTCGGCCGAAAACGCGTTTTCCGTCGAAAACGCACACCACGGCTCTTTCTGAGAAAAAGCAAGCACGGAGGACGAGAACCGCTTTTGCCCTGCGTAGCGTTCCGGGCAGCGGGTAGAACCAGGCAGAGAATTCCCGGCTAGCAGCTTCCCTGTGGCGGGGAACTGCAAACTTACACGTTTTTGGTCGAAAACACATTTCCGGCGAAAACGCACACCACGGCTCTTTCTGAGAAAAAGCAAGCACGGAGGACGAGAACCGCTTTTGCCCTGCGTAGCGTTCCGGGCAGCGGGTAGAACCAGGCAGAGAATTCCCGGCTAGCAGCTTCCCTGTGGCGGGGAAGTGCAAACGTACACGTTTTCGGCCGAAAACGCGTTTTCCGGCGAAAACGCACACCACGGCTCTTTCTGAGAAAAAGCAAGCACGGAGGACGAGAACCGCTTTTGCCCTGCGTAGCGTTCCGGGCAGCGGGTAGAACCAGGCAGAGAATTCCCGGCTAGCAGCTTCCCTGTGGCGGGGAAGTGCAAACGTACACGTTTTCGGCCGAAAACGCGTTTTCCGGCGAAAACGCACACCACGGCTCTTTCTGAGATAAAGCAAGCACGGAGGACGAGAACCGCTTTTGCCCTGCGTAGCGTTCCGGGCAGCGGGTAGAACCAGGCAGAGAATTCCCGGCTAGCAGCTTCCCTGTGGCGGGGAAGTGCAAACGTACACGTTTTCGGCCGAAAACGCGTTTTCCGGCGAAAACGCACACCACGGCTCTTTCTGAGAAAAAGCAAGCACGGAGGACGAGAACCGCTTTTGCCCTGCGTAGCGTTCCGGGCAGCGGGTAGAACCAGGCAGAGAATTCCCGGCTAGCAGCTTCCCTGTGGCGGGGAAGTGCAAACGTACACGTTTTCGGCCGAAAACGCCTTTTCCGGCGAAAACGCACACCACGGCTCTTTCTGAGAAAAAGCAAGCACGGAGGACGAGAACCGCTTTTGCCCTGCGTAGCGTTCCGGGCAGCGGGTAGAACCAGGCAGAGAATTCCCGGCTAGCAGCTTCCCTGTGGCGGGGAAGTGCAAACGTACACGTTTTCGGCCGAAAACGCCTTTTCCGGCGAAAACGCACACCACGGCTCTTTCTGAGAAAAAGCAAGCACGGAGGACGAGAACCGCTTTTGCCCTGCGTAGCGTTCCGGGCAGCGGGGAGAACCAGGCAGAGAATTCCCGGCTAGCAGCTTCCCTGTGGCGGGGAAGTGCAAACGTACACGTTTTCGGCCGAAAACGCGTTTTCCGGCGAAAACGCACACCACGGCTCTTTCTGAGAAAAAGCAAGCACGGAGGACGAGAACCGCTTTTGCCCTGCGTAGCGTTCCGGGCAGCGGGTAGAACCAGGCAGAGAATTCCCGGCTAGCAGCTTCCCTGTGGCGGGGAAGTGCAAACGTACACGTTTTCGGCCGAAAACGCGTTTTCCGGCGAAAACGCACACCACGGCTCTTTCTGAGAAAAAGCAAGCACGGAGGACGAGAACCGCTTTTGCCCTGCGTAGCGTTCCGGGCAGCGGGTAGAACCAGGCAGAGAATTCCCGGCTAGCAGCTTCCCTGTGGCGGGGAAGTGCAAACGTACACGTTTTCGGCCGAAAACGCGTTTTCCGGCGAAAACGCACACCACGGCTCTTTCTGAGAAAAAGCAAGCACGGAGGACGAGAACCGCTTTTGCCCTGCGTAGCGTTCCGGGCAGCGGGTAGAACCAGGCAGAGAATTCCCGGCTAGCAGCTTCCCTGTGGCGGGGAAGTGCAAACGTACACGTTTTCGGCCGAAAACGCCTTTTCCGGCGAAAACGCACACCACGGCTCTTTCTGAGAAAAAAGCAAGCACGGAGGACGAGAACCGCTTTTGCCCTGCGTAGCGTTCCGGGCAGCGGGTAGAACCAGGCAGAGAATTCCCGGCTAGCAGCTTCCCTGTGGCGGGGAAGTGCAAACGTACACGTTTTCGGCCGAAAACGCGTTTTCCGGCGAAAACGCACACCACGGCTCTTTCTGAGATAAAGCAAGCACGGAGGACGAGAACCGCTTTTGCCCTGCGTAGCGTTCCGGGCAGCGGGTAGAACCAGGCAGAGAATTCCCGGCTAGCAGCTTCCCTGTGGCGGGGAAGTGCAAACGTACACGTTTTCGGCCGAAAACGCGTTTTCCGGCGAAAACGCACACCACGGCTCTTTCTGAGAAAAAGCAAGCACGGAGGACGAGAACCGCTTTTGCCCTGCGTAGCGTTCCGGGCAGCGGGTAGAACCAGGCAGAGAATTCCCGGCTAGCAGCTTCCCTGTGGCGGGGAAGTGCAAACGTACACGTTTTCGGCCGAAAACGCCTTTTCCGGCGAAAACGCACACCACGGCTCTTTCTGAGAAAAAGCAAGCACGGAGGACGAGAACCGCTTTTGCCCTGCGTAGCGTTCCGGGCAGCGGGTAGAACCAGGCAGAGAATTCCCGGCTAGCAGCTTCCCTGTGGCGGGAAGTGCAAACGTACACGTTTTCGGCCGAAAACGCCTTTTCCGGCGAAAACGCACACCACGGCTCTTTCTGAGAAAAAGCAAGCACGGAGGACGAGAACCGCTTTTGCCCTGCGTAGCGTTCCGGGCAGCGGGTAGAACCAGGCAGAGAATTCCCGGCTAGCAGCTTCCCTGTGGCGGGGAAGTGCAAACGTACACGTTTTCGGCCGAAAACGCGTTTTCCGGCGAAAACGCACACCACGGCTCTTTCTGAGAAAAAGCAAGCACGGAGGACGAGAACCGCTTTTGCCCTGCGTAGCGTTCCGGGCAGCGGGTAGAACCAGGCAGAGAATTCCCGGCTAGCAGCTTCCCTGTGGCGGGGAAGTGCAAACGTACACGTTTTCGGCCGAAAACGCGTTTTCCGGCGAAAACGCACACCACGGCTCTTTCTGAGAAAAAGCAAGCACGGAGGACGAGAACCGCTTTTGCCCTGCGTAGCGTTCCGGGCAGCGGGTAGAACCAGGCAGAGAATTCCCGGCTAGCAGCTTCCCTGTGGCGGGGAAGTGCAAACGTACACGTTTTCGGCCGAAAACGCGTTTTCCGGCGAAAACGCACACCACGGCTCTTTCTGAGAAAAAGCAAGCACGGAGGACGAGAACCGCTTTTGCCCTGCGTAGCGTTCCGGGCAGCGGGTAGAACCAGGCAGAGAATTCCCGGCTAGCAGCTTCCCTGTGGCGGGGAAGTGCAAACGTACACGTTTTCGGCCGAAAACGCCTTTTCCGGCGAAAACGCACACCACGGCTCTTTCTGAGAAAAAAGCAAGCACGGAGGACGAGAACCGCTTTTGCCCTGCGTAGCGTTCCGGGCAGCGGGTAGAACCAGGCAGAGAATTCCCGGCTAGCAGCTTCCCTGTGGCGGGGAAGTGCAAACGTACACGTTTTCGGCCGAAAACGCGTTTTCCGGCGAAAACGCACACCACGGCTCTTTCTGAGAAAAAGCAAGCACGGAGGACGAGAACCGCTTTTGCCCTGCGTAGCGTTCCGGGCAGCGGGTAGAACCAGGCAGAGAATTCCCGGCTAGCAGCTTCCCTGTGGCGGGGAAGTGCAAACGTACACGTTTTCGGCCGAAAACGCGTTTTCTGGCGAAAACGCACACCACGGCTCTTTCTGAGAAAAAGCAAGCACGGAGGACGAGAACCGCTTTTGCCCTGCGTAGCGTTCCGGGCAGCGGGTAGAACCAGGCAGAGAATTCCCGGCTAGCAGCTTCCCTGTGGCGGGGAAGTGCAAACGTACACGTTTTCGGCCGAAAACGCGTTTTCCGGCGAAAAAGCACACCACGGCTCTTTCTGAGAAAAAGCAAGCACGGAGGACGAGAACCGCTTTTGCCCTGCGTAGCGTTCCGGGCAGCGGGTAGAACCAGGCAGAGAATTCCCGGCTAGCAGCTTCCCTGTGGCGGGGAAGTGCAAACGTACACGTTTTCGGCCGAAAACGCGTTTTCCGGCGAAAACGCACACCACGGCTCTTTCTGAGAAAAAGCAAGCACGGAGGACGAGAACCGCTTTTGCCCTGCGTAGCGTTCCGGGCAGCGGGTAGAACCAGGCAGAGAATTCCCGGCTAGCAGCTTCCCTGTGGCGGGGAAGTGCAAACGTACACGTTTTCGGCCGAAAACGCGTTTTCCGGCGAAAACGCACACCACGGCTCTTTCTGAGAAAAAGCAAGCACGGAGGACGAGAACCGCTTTTGCCCTGCGTAGCGTTCCGGGCAGCGGGTAGAACCAGGCAGAGAATTCCCGGCTAGCAGCTTCCCTGTGGCGGGGAAGTGCAAACGTACACGTTTTCGGCCGAAAACGCGTTTTCCGGCGAAAACGCACACCACGGCTCTTTCTGAGAAAAAGCAAGCACGGAGGACGAGAACCGCTTTTGCCCTGCGTAGCGTTCCGGGCAGCGGGTAGAACCAGGCAGAGAATTCCCGGCTAGCAGCTTCCCTGTGGCGGGAAGTGCAAACGTACACGTTTTCGGCCGAAAACGCGTTTTCCGGCGAAAACGCACACCACGGCTCTTTCTGAGAAAAAGCAAGCACGGAGGACGAGAACCGCTTTTGCCCTGCGTAGCGTTCCGGGCAGCGGGTAGAACCAGGCAGAGAATTCCCGGCTAGCAGCTTCCCTGTGGCGGGGAAGTGCAAACGTACACGTTTTCGGCCGAAAACGCGTTTTCCGGCGAAAACGCACACCACGGCTCTTTCTGAGAAAAAGCAAGCACGGAGGACGAGAACCGCTTTTGCCCTGCGTAGCGTTCCGGGCAGCGGGTAGAACCAGGCAGAGAATTCCCGGCTAGCAGCTTCCCTGTGGCGGGGAAGTGCAAACGTACACGTTTTCGGCCGAAAACGCGTTTTCCGGCGAAAACGCACACCACGGCTCTTTCTGAGAAAAAGCAAGCACGGAGGACGAGAACCGCTTTTGCCCTGCGTAGCGTTCCGGGCAGCGGGTAGAACCAGGCAGAGAATTCCCGGCTAGCAGCTTCCCTGTGGCGGGGAAGTGCAAACGTACACGTTTTCGGCCGAAAACGCGTTTTCCGGCGAAAACGCACACCACGGCTCTTTCTGAGAAAAAGCAAGCACGGAGGACGAGAACCGCTTTTGCCCTGCGTAGCGTTCTGGGCAGCGGGTAGAACCAGGCAGAGAATTCCCGGCTAGCAGCTTCCCTGTGGCGGGGAAGTGCAAACGTACACGTTTTCGGCCGAAAACGCCTTTTCCGGCGAAAACGCACACCACGGCTCTTTCTGAGAAAAAGCAAGCACGGAGGACGAGAACCGCTTTTGCCCTGCGTAGCGTTCCGGGCAGCGGGTAGAACCAGGCAGAGAATTCCCGGCTAGCAGCTTCCCTGTGGCGGGGAAGTGCAAACGTACACGTTTTCGGCCGAAAACGCGTTTTCCGGCGAAAACGCACACCACGGCTCTTTCTGAGAAAAAGCAAGCACGGAGGACGAGAACCGCTTTTGCCCTGCGTAGCGTTCCGGGCAGCGGGTAGAACCAGGCAGAGAATTCCCGGCTAGCAGCTTCCCTGTGGCGGGGAAGTGCAAACGTACACGTTTTCGGCCGAAAACGCGTTTTCCGGCGAAAACGCACACCACGGCTCTTTCTGAGAAAAAGCAAGCACGGAGGACGAGAACCGCTTTTGCCCTGCGTAGCGTTCTGGGCAGCGGGTAGAACCAGGCAGAGAATTCCCGGCTAGCAGCTTCCCTGTGGCGGGGAAGTGCAAACGTACACGTTTTCGGCCGAAAACGCCTTTTCCGGCGAAAACGCACACCACGGCTCTTTCTGAGAAAAAGCAAGCACGGAGGACGAGAACCGCTTTTGCCCTGCGTAGCGTTCCGGGCAGCGGGTAGAACCAGGCAGAGAATTCCCGGCTAGCAGCTTCCCTGTGGCGGGGAAGTGCAAACGTACACGTTTTCGGCCGAAAATGCGTTTTCCGGCGAAAACGCACACCACGGCTCTCTCTGAGAAAAAGCAAGCATGGAGGACGAGAACCGCTTTTGCCCTGCGTAGCGTTCCGGGCAGCGGGTAGAACCAGGCAGAGAATTCCCGGCTAGCAGCTTCCCTGTGGCGGGGAAGTGCAAACGTACACGTTTTCGGCCGAAAACGCGTTTTCCGGCGAAAACGCACACCACGGCTCTTTCTGAGAAAAAGCAAGCACGGAGGACGAGAACCGCTTTTGCCCTGCGTAGCGTTCTGGGCAGCGGGTAGAACCAGGCAGAGAATTCCCGGCTAGCAGCTTCCCTGTGGCGGGGAAGTGCAAACGTACACGTTTTCGGCCGAAAACGCGTTTTCCGGCGAAAACGCACACCACGGCTCTCTCTGAGAAAAAGCAAGCATGGAGGACGAGAACCGCTTTTGCCCTGCGTAGCGTTCCGGGCAGCGGGTAGAACCAGGCAGAGAATTCCCGGCTAGCAGCTTCCCTGTGGCGGGGAAGTGCAAACGTACACGTTTTCGGCCGAAAACGCGTTTCCCGGCGAAAACGCACACCACGGCTCTTTCTGAGAAAAAGCAAGCACGGAGGACGAAACCGCTTTTGCCCTGCGTAGCGTTCCGGGCAGCGGGTAGAACCAGGCAGAGAATTCCCGGCTAGCAGCTTCCCTGTGGCGGGGAAGTGCAAACGTACACGTTTTCGGCCGAAAACGCGTTTTCCGGCGAAAACGCACACCACGGCTCTTTCTGAGAAAAAGCAAGCACGGAGGACGAGAACCGCTTTTGCCCTGCGTAGCGTTCCGGGCAGCGGGTAGAACCAGGCAGAGAATTCCCGGCTAGCAGCTTCCCTGTGGCGGGGAAGTGCAAACGTACACGTTTTCGGCCGAAAACGCCTTTTCCGGCGAAAACGCACACCACGGCTCTTTCTGAGAAAAAGCAAGCACGGAGGACGAGAACCGCTTTTGCCCTGCGTAGCGTTCCGGGCAGCGGGTAGAACCAGGCAGAGAATTCCCGGCTAGCAGCTTCCCTGTGGCGGGGAAGTGCAAACGTACACGTTTTCGGCCGAAAACGCGTTTTCCGGCGAAAACGCACACCACGGCTCTTTCTGAGAAAAAGCAAGCACGGAGGACGAGAACCGCTTTTGCCCTGCGTAGCGTTCCGGGCAGCGGGTAGAACCAGGCAGAGAATTCCCGGCTAGCAGCTTCCCTGTGGCGGGGAAGTGCAAACGTACACGTTTTCGGCCGAAAACGCGTTTTCCGGCGAAAACGCACACCACGGCTCTTTCTGAGAAAAAGCAAGCACGGAGGACGAGAACCGCTTTTGCCCTGCGTAGCGTTCCGGGCAGCGGGTAGAACCAGGCAGAGAATTCCCGGCTAGCAGCTTCCCTGTGGCGGGGAAGTGCAAACGTACACGTTTTCGGCCGAAAATGCGTTTTCCGGCGAAAACGCACACCACGGCTCTTTCTGAGAAAAAGCAAGCACGGAGGACGAGAACCGCTTTTGCCCTGCGTAGCGTTCCGGGCAGCGGGTAGAACCAGGCAGAGAATTCCCGGCTAGCAGCTTCCCTGTGGCGGGGAAGTGCAAACGTACACGTTTTCGGCCGAAAGCGCGTTTTCCGGCGAAAACGCACACCACGGCTCTTTCTGAGAAAAAGCAAGCACGGAGGACGAGAACCGCTTTTGCCCTGCGTAGCGTTCCGGGCAGCGGGTAGAACCAGGCAGAGAATTCCCGGCTAGCAGCTTCCCTGTGGCGGGGAAGTGCAAACGTACACGTTTTCGGCCGAAAACGCGTTTTCCGGCGAAAACGCACACCACGGCTCTTTCTGAGAAGAAGCAAGCACGGAGGACGAGAACCGCTTTTGCCCTGCGTAGCGTTCCGGGCAGCGGGTAGAACCAGGCAGAGAATTCCCGGCTAGCAGCTTCCCTGTGGCGGGGAAGTGCAAACGTACACGTTTTCGGCCGAAAACGCGTTTTCCGGCGAAAACGCACACCACGGCTCTTTCTGAGAAAAAGCAAGCACGGAGGACGAGAACCGCTTTTGCCCTGCGTAGCGTTCCGGGCAGCGCGTAGAACCAGGCAGAGAATTCCCGGCTAGCAGCTTCCCTGTGGCGGGGAAGTGCAAACGTACACGTTTTCGGCCGAAAACGCCTTTTCCGGCTAAAACGCACACCACGGCTCTTTCTGAGAAAAAGCAAGCACGGAGGATGAGAACCGCTTTTGCCCTGCGTAGCGTTCCGGGCAGCGGGTAGAACCAGGCAGAGAATTCCCGGCTAGCAGCTTCCCTGTGGCGGGGAAGTGCAAACGTACACGTTTTCGGCCGAAAACGCGTTTTCCGGCGAAAACGCACACCACGGCTCTTTCTGAGAAAAAGCAAGCACGGAGGACGAGAACCGCTTTTGCCCTGCGTAGCGTTCCGGGCAGCGGGTAGAACCAGGCAGAGAATTCCCGGCTAGCAGCTTCCCTGTGGCGGGGAAGTGCAAACGTACACGTTTTCGGCCGAAAACGCCTTTTCCGGCGAAAACGCACACCACGGCTCTTTCTGAGAAAAAGCAAGCACGGAGGACGAGAACCGCTTTTACCCTGCGTAGCGTTCCGGGCAGCGGGTAGAACCAGGCAGAGAATTCCCGGCTAGCAGCTTCCCTGTGGCGGGGAAGTGCAAACGTACACGTTTTCGGCCGAAAACGCCTTTTCCGGCGAAAACGCACACCACGGCTCTTTCTGAGAAAAAGCAAGCACGGAGGACGAGAACCGCTTTTACCCTGCGTAGCGTTCCGGGCAGCGGGTAGAACCAGGCAGAGAATTCCCGGCTAGCAGCTTCCCTGTGGCGGGGAAGTGCAAACGTACACGTTTTCGGCCGAAAACGCCTTTTCCGGCGAAAACGCACACCACGGCTCTTTCTGAGAAAAAGCAAGCACGGAGGACGAGAACCGCTTTTGCCCTGCGTAGCGTTCCGGGCAGCGGGTAGGACGAGGCAGAGTATTCCCGGCTAGCAGCTTCCCTGTGGCGGGGAAGTGCAAACGTACACGTTTTCGGCCGAAAACGCGTTTTCTGGCGGAAACGCACACCACGGCTCTTTCTGAGAAAAAGCAAGCACGGAGGACGAGAATCGCTTTTGCCCTGCGTAGCGTTCCGGGCAGCGGGTAGAACCAGGCAGAGAATTCCCGGCTAGCAGCTTCCCTGTGGCGTGGAAGTGCAAACGTACACGTTTTCGGCCGAAAACGCCTTTTCCGGCGAAAACGCACACCACGGCTCTTTCTGAGAAAAAGCAAGCACGGAGGACGAGAACCGCTTTTGCCCTGCGTAGCGTTCCGGGCAGCGGGTAGAACCAGGCAGAGAATTCCCGGCTAGCAGCTTCCCTGTGGCGGGGAAGTGCAAACGTACACGTTTTCGGCCGAAAACGCCTTTTCCGGCGCAAACGCACACCACGGCTCTTTCTGAGAAAAAGCAAGCACGGAGGACGAGAACCGCTTTTGCCCTGCGTAGCGTTCCGGGCAGCGGGTAGAACCAGGCAGAGAATTCCCGGCTAGCAGCTTCCCTGTGGCGGGGAAGTGCAAACGTACACGTTTTCGGCCGAAAACGCGTTTTCCGGCGCAAACGCACACCACGGCTCTTTCTGAGAAAAAGCAAGCACGGAGGACGAGAACCGCTTTTGCCCTGCGTAGCGTTCCGGGCAGCGGGTAGGACGAGGCAGAGTATTCCCGGCTAGCAGCTTCCCTGTGGCGGGGAAGTGCAAACGTACACGTTTTCGGCCGAAAACGCGTTTTCTGGCGGAAACGCACACCACGGCTCTTTCTGAGAAAAAGCAAGCACGGAGGACGAGAATCGCTTTTGCCCTGCGTAGCGTTCCGGGCAGCGGGTAGAACCAGGCAGAGAATTCCCGGCTAGCAGCTTCCCTGTGGCGTGGAAGTGCAAACGTACACGTTTTCGGCCGAAAACGCCTTTTCCGGCGAAAACGCACACCACGGCTCTTTCTGAGAAAAAGCAAGCACGGAGGACGAGAACCGCTTTTGCCCTGCGTAGCGTTCAGGGCAGCGGGTAGAACCAGGCAGAGAATTCCCGGCTAGCAGCTTCCCTGTGGCGGGGAAGTGCAAACGTACACGTTTTCGGCCGAAAACGCCTTTTCCGGCGCAAACGCACACCACGGCTCTTTCTGAGAAAAAGCAAGCACGGAGGACGAGAACCGCTTTTGCCCTGCGTAGCGTTCCGGGCAGCGGGTAGAACCAGGCAGAGAATTCCCGGCTAGCAGCTTCCCTGTGGCGGGGAAGTGCAAACGTACACGTTTTCGGCCGAAAACGCCTTTTCCGGCGAAAACGCACACCACGGCTCTTTCTGAGAAAAAGCAAGCACGGAGGACGAGAACCGCTTTTGCCCTGCGTAGCGTTCCGGGCAGCGGGTAGAACCAGGCAGAGAATTCCCGGCTAGCAGCTTCCCTGTGGCGGGGAAGTGCAAACGTACACGTTTTCGGCCGAAAACGCGTTTTCCGGCGAAAACGCACACCACGGCTCTTTCTGAGAAAAAGCAAGCACGGAGGACGAGAACCGCTTTTGCCCTGCGTAGCGTTCCGGGCAGCGGGTAGAACCAGGCAGAGAATTCCCGGCTAGCAGCTTCCCTGTGGCGGGAAAGTGCAAACGTACACGTTTTCGGCCGAAAACGCGTTTTCCGGCGCAAACGCACACCACGGCTCTTTCTGAGAAAAAGCAAGCACGGAGGACGAGAACCGCTTTTGCCCTGCGTAGCGTTCCGGGCAGCGGGTAGAACCAGGCAGAGAATTCCCGGCTAGCAGCTTCCCTGTGGCGGGGAAGTGCAAACGTACACGTTTTCGGCCGAAAACGCCTTTTCCGGCGAAAACGCACACCACGGCTCTTTCTGAGAAAAAGCAAGCACGGAGGACGAGAACCGCTTTTGCCCTGCGTAGCGTTCCGGGCAGCGGGTAGAACCAGGCAGAGAATTCCCGGCTAGCAGCTTCCCTGTGGCGGGGAAGTGCAAACGTACACGTTTTCGGCCGAAAACGCCTTTTCCGGCTAAAACGCACACCACGGCTCTTTCTGAGAAAAAGCAAGCACGGAGGACGAGAACCGCTTTTGCCCTGCGTAGCGTTCCGGGCAGCGGGTAGAACCAGGCAGAGAATTCCCGGCTAGCAGCTTCCCTGTGGCGGGGAAGTGCAAACGTACACGTTTTCGGCCGAAAACGCCTTTTCCGGCGAAAACGCACACCACGGCTCTTTCTGAGAAAAAGCAAGCACGGAGGACGAGAACCGCTTTTGCCCTGCGTAGCGTTCCGGGCAGCGGGTAGAACCAGGCAGAGAATTCCCGGCTAGCAGCTTCCCTGTGGCGGGGAAGTGCAAACGTACACGTTTTCGGCCGAAAACGCGTTTTCCGGCGAAAACGCACACCACGGCTCTTTCTGAGAAAAAGCAAGCACGGAGGACGAGAACCGCTTTTGCCCTGCGTAGCGTTCCGGGCAGCGGGTAGAACCAGGCAGAGAATTCCCGGCTAGCAGCTTCCCTGTGGCGGGGAAGTGCAAACGTACACGTTTTCGGCCGAAAACGCCTTTTCCGGCGAAAACGCACACCACGGCTCTTTCTGAGAAAAAGCAAGCACGGAGGACGAGAACCGCTTTTGCCCTGCGTAGCGTTCCGGGCAGCGGGTAGAACCAGGCAGAGAATTCCCGGCTAGCAGCTTCCCTGTGGCGGGGAAGTGCAAACGTACACGTTTTCGGCCGAAAACGCCTTTTCCGGCGAAAACGCACACCACGGCTCTTTCTGAGAAAAAGCAAGCACGGAGGACGAGAACCGCTTTTGCCCTGCGTAGCGTTCCGGGCAGCGGGTACGGGTAGAACCAGGCAGAGAATTCCCGGCTAGCAGCTTCCCTGTGGCGGGGAAGTGCAAACGTACACGTTTTCGGCCGAAAACGCCTTTTCCGGCGAAAACGCAGACCACGGCTCTTTCTGAGAAAAGCAAGCACGGAGGACGAGAACCGCTTTTGCCCTGCGTAGCGTTCCGGGCAGCGGGTAGAACCAGGCAGAGAATTCCCGGCTAGCAGCTTCCCTGTGGCGGGGAAGTGCAAACGTACACGTTTTCGGCCGAAAACGCGTTTTCCGGCGAAAACGCACACCACGGCTCTTTCTGAGAAAAAGCAAGCACGGAGGACGAGAACCGCTTTTGCCCTGCGTAGCGTTCCGGGCAGCGGGTAGAACCAGGCAGAGAATTCCCGGCTAGCAGCTTCCCTGTGGCGGGGAAGTGCAAACGTACACGTTTCGGCCGAAAACGCCTTTTCCGGCTAAAACGCACACCACGGCTCTTTCTGAGAAAAAGCAAGCACGGAGGACGAGACCGCTTTTGCCCTGCGTAGCCTTCCGGGCAGCGGGTAGAACCAGGCAGAGAAATCCCGGCTAGCAGCTTCCCTGTGGCGGGAAGTGCAAACGTACACGTTTTCGGCCGAAAACGCGTTTTCCGGCGCAAACGCACACCACGGCTCTTTCTGAGAAAAGCAAGCACGGAGGACGAGAACCGCTTTTGCCCTGCGAGCGTTCCGGGCAGCGGGTAGGACGAGGCAGAGTATTCCCGCTAGCAGCTTCCCTGTGGCGGGGAAGTGCAAACGTACACGTTTTCGGCCGAAAACGCGTTTTCTGGCGGAACGCACACCACGGCTCTTTCTGAGAAAAAGCAAGCACGGAGGACGAGAATCGCTTTTGCCCCTGCGTAGCGTTCCGGGCAGCGGGTAGAACCAGGCAGAGAATTCCCGGCTAGCAGCTTCCCTGTGGCGTGGAAGTGCAAAACGTACACGTTTTCGGCCGAAAACGCCTTTTCCGGCGAAAACGCACACCACGGCTCTTTCTGAGAAAAGCAAGCACGGAGGACGAGAACCGCTTTTGCCCTGCGTAGCGTTCAGGGCAGCGGGTAGAACCAGGCAGAGAATTCCCGGCTAGCAGCTTCCCCTGTGGCGGGGAAGTGCAAACGTACACGTTTTCGGCCGAAAACGCCTTTTCCGGCGCAAACGCACACCACGGCTCTTTCTGAGAAAAAGCAAGCACGGAGGGACGAGAACCGCTTTTGCCCTGCGTAGCGTTCCGGGCAGCGGGTAGAACCAGGCAGAGAATTCCCGGCTAGCAGCTTCCCTGTGGCGGGGAAGTGCAAACGTACACGTTTTCGGCCGAAAACGCCTTTCCGGCGAAAACGCACACCACGGGCTCTTTCTGAGAAAAAGCAAGCACGGAGGACGAGAACCGGCTTTTGCCCTGCGTAGCGTTCCGGGCAGCGGGTAGAACCAGGCAGAGAATTCCCGGCTAGCAGCTTCCCTGTGGCGGGGAAGTGCAAACGTACACGTTTTCGGCCGAAAACGCGTTTTCCGGCGAAAACGCAACACCACGGCTCTTTCTGAGAAAAAGCAAGCACGGAGGACGAGAACCGCTTTTGCCCTGCGTAGCGTTCCGGGCAGCGGGTAGAACCAGGCAGAGAATTCCCGGCTAGCAGCTTCCCTGTGGCGGGAAAGTGCAAACGTACACGTTTTCGGCCGAAAACGCGTTTTCCCGGCGCAAACGCACACCACGGCTCTTTCTGAGAAAAAGCAAGCACGGAGGACGAGAACCGCTTTTGCCCTGCGTAGCGTTCCGGGCAGCGGGTAGAACCAGGCAGAGAATTCCCGGCTAGCAGCTTCCCTGTGGCGGGGAAGTGCAAACGTACACGTTTTCGGCCGAAAACGCCTTTTCCGGCGAAAACGCACACCACGGCTCTTTCTGAGAAAAGCAAGCACGGAGGACGAGAACCGCTTTTGCCCTGCGTAGCGTTCCGGGCAGCGGGTAGAACCAGGCAGAGAATTCCGGCTAGCAGCTTCCCTGTGGCGGGGAAGTGCAAACGTACACGTTTTCGGCCGAAAACCGCCTTTTCCGGCTAAAACGCACACCACGGCTCTTTCTGAGAAAAAGCAAGCACGGAGGACGAGAACCGCTTTTGCCTGCGTAGCGTTCCGGGCAGCGGGTAGAACCAGGCAGAGAATTCCCGGCTAGCAGCTTCCCTGTGGCGGGGAAGTGCAAACGTACACGTTTTCGGCCGAAAACGCCTTTTCCGGCGAAAACGCACACCACGGCTCTTTCTGAGAAAAAGCAAGCACGGAGGACGAGAACGCTTTTGCCCTGCGTAGCGTTCCGGGCAGCGGGTAGAACCAGCAGAGAATTCCCGGCTAGCAGCTTCCCTGTGGCGGGGAAGTGCAAACGTACACGTTTTCGGCCGAAAACGCGTTTTCCGGCGAAAACGCACACCACGGCTCTTTCTGAGAAAAGCAAGCACGGAGGACGAGAACCGCTTTTGCCCTGCGTAGCGTTCCGGGCAGCGGGTAGAACCAGGCAGAGAATTCCCGGCTAGCAGCTTCCCTGTGGCGGGGAAGTGCAAACGTACACGTTTTCGGCCGAAAACGCCTTTTCCGGCGAAAACGCACACCACGGCTCTTTCTGAGAAAAAGCAAGCACGGAGGACGAGAACCGCTTTTGCCCTGCGTAGCGTTCCGGGCAGCGGGTAGAACCAGGCAGAGAATTCCCGGCTAGCAGCTTCCCTGTGGCAGGGAAGTGCAAACGTACACGTTTTCGGGCCGAAAACGCCTTTTCCGGCGAAAACGCACACCACGGCTCTTTCTGAGAAAAAGCAAGCACGGAGGACGAGAAACGCTTTTGCCCTGCGTAGCGTTCCGGGCAGCGGGTAGAACCAGGCAGAGAATTCCCGGCTAGCAGCTTCCCTGTGGCGGGGAAGTGCAAACGTACACGTTTTCGGCCGAAAACGCCTTTTCCGGCTAAAACGCACACCACGGCTCTTTCTGAGAAAAAGCAAGCACGGAGGACGAGAACCGCTTTTGCCCTGCGTAGCGTTCCGGGCAGCGGTAGAACCAGGCAGAGAATTCCCGGCTAGCAGCTTCCTGTGGCGGGGAAGTGCAAACGTAACACGTTTTTCGGCCGAAAACGCGTTTTCCGGCGAAAACGCACACCACGGCTCTTTCTGAGAAAAAGCAAGCACGGAGGACGAGAACCGCTTTTGCCCTGCGTAGCGTTCCGGGCAGCGGGTAGAACCAGGCAGAGAATTCCCGGCTAGCAGCTTCCCTGTGCGGGAAGTGCAAACGTACACGTTTTCGGCCGAAAACGCGTTTTCCGGCGAAAACGCACACCACGGCTCTTTTCTGAGAAAAAGCAAGCACGAGGACGAGAACCGCTTTTGCCCTGCGTAGCGTTCCCGGGCAGCGGGTAGAACCAGGCAGAGAATTCCCGGTTAGCAGCTTCCCTGTGGCGGGGAAGTTGCAAACGTACACGTTTTTCGGCCGAAAACGCGTTTTCCGCGCAAACGCACACCACGGCTCTTTCTGAGAAAAAGCAAGCACGGAGGACGAGAACCGCTTTTGCCCTGCGTAGCGTTCCGGGCAGCGGGTAGAACCAGGCAGAGAATTCCCGGCTAGCAGCTTCCCTGTGGCGGGGAAGTGCAAACGTACACGTTTTCGGCCGAAAACGCCTTTTCCGGCTAAAACGCACACCACGGCTCTTTCTGGAAAAAGCAAGCACGGAGGACGAGAACCGCTTTTGCCCTGCGTAGCCTTCCGGGCAGCGGGTAGAACCAGGCAGAGAATTCCCGGCTAGCAGCTTCCCTGTGGCGGGGAAGTGCAAACGTACACGTTTTCGGCCGAAAACGCGTTTTCCGGCGAAAACGCACACCACGGCTCTTTCTGAGAAAAAGCAAGCACGGAGGACGAGAACCGCTTTTGCCCTGCGTAGCGTTCCGGGCAGCGGGTAGAACCAGGCAGAGAATTCCCGGCTAGCAGCTTCCCTGTGGCGGGAAAGTGCAAACGTACACGTTTTCGGCCGAAAACGCGTTTTCCGGCGCAAACGCACACCACGGCTCTTTCTGAGAAAAAGCAAGCACGGAGGACGAGAACCGCTTTTGCCCTGCGTAGCGTTCCGGGCAGCGGGTAGAACCAGGCAGAGAATTCCCGGCTAGCAGCTTCCCTGTGGCGGGGAAGTGCAAACGTACACGTTTTCGGCCGAAAACGCCTTTTCCGGCGAAAACGCACACCACGGCTCTTTCTGAGAAAAAGCAAGCACGGAGGACGAGAACCGCTTTTGCCCTGCGTAGCGTTCCGGGCAGCGGGTAGAACCAGGCAGAGAATTCCCGGCTAGCAGCTTCCCTGTGGCGGGGAAGTGCAAACGTACACGTTTTCGGCCGAAAACGCCTTTTCCGGCTAAAACGCACACCACGGCTCTTTCTGAGAAAAAGCAAGCACGGAGGACGAGAACCGCTTTTGCCCTGCGTAGCGTTCCGGGCAGCGGGTAGAACCAGGCAGAGAATTCCCGGCTAGCAGCTTCCCTGTGGCGGGGAAGTGCAAACGTACACGTTTTCGGCCGAAAACGCGTTTTCCGGCGAAAACGCACACCACGGCTCTTTCTGAGAAAAAGCAAGCACGGAGGACGAGAACCGCTTTTGCCCTGCGTAGCGTTCCGGGCAGCGGGTAGAACCAGGCAGAGAATTCCCGGCTAGCAGCTTCCCTGTGGCGGGGAAGTGCAAACGTACACGTTTTCGGCCGAAAACGCGTTTTCCGGCGAAAACGCACACCACGGCTCTTTCTGAGAAAAAGCAAGCACGGAGGACGAGAACCGCTTTTGCCCTGCGTAGCGTTCCGGGCAGCGGGTAGAACCAGGCAGAGAATTCCCGGCTAGCAGCTTCCCTGTGGCGGGGAAGTGCAAACGTACACGTTTTCGGCCGAAAACGCCTTTTCCGGCGAAAACGCACACCACGGCTCTTTCTGAGAAAAAGCAAGCACGGAGGACGAGAACCGCTTTTGCCCTGCGTAGCGTTCCGGGCAGCGGGTAGAACCAGGCAGAGAATTCCCGGCTAGCAGCTTCCCTGTGGCGGGGAAGTGCAAACGTACACGTTTTCGGCCGAAAACGCGTTTTCCGGCGAAAACGCACACCACGGCTCTTTCTGAGAAAAAGCAAGCACGGAGGACGAGAACCGCTTTTGCCCTGCGTAGCCTTCCGGGCAGCGGGTAGAACCAGGCAGAGAATTCCCGGCTAGCAGCTTCCCTGTGGCGGGGAAGTGCAAACGTACACGTTTTCGGCCGAAAACGCGTTTTCCGGCGAAAACGCACACCACAGCTCTTTCTGAGAAAAAGCAAGCACGGAGGACGAGAACCGCTTTTGCCCTGCGTAGCGTTCCGGGCAGCGGGTAGAACCAGGCAGAGAATTCCCGGTTAGCAGCTTCCCTGTGGCGGGGAAGTGCAAACGTACACATTTTCGGCCGAAAACGCGTTTTCCGGCAAAAACGCACACCACGGCTCTTTCTGAGAAAAAGCAAGCACGGAGGACGAGAACCGCTTTTGCCCTGCGTAGCGTTCCGGGCAGCGGGTAGAACCAGGCAGAGAATTCCCGGCTAGCAGCTTCCCTGTGGCGGGGAAGTGCAAACGTACACGTTTTCGGCCGAAAACGCGTTTTCCGGCTAAAACGCACACCACGGCTCTTTCTGAGAAAAAGCAAGCACGGAGGACGAGAACCGCTTTTGCCCTGCGTAGCCTTCCGGGCAGCGGGTAGAACCAGGCAGAGAATTCCCGGCTAGCAGCTTCCCTGTGGCGGGGAAGTGCAAACGTACACGTTTTCGGCCGAAAACGCGTTTTCCGGCGAAAACGCACACCACGGCTCTTTCTGAGAAAAAGCAAGCACGGAGGACGAGAACCGCTTTTGCCCTGCGTAGCGTTCCGGGCAGCGGGTAGAACCAGGCAGAGAATTCCCGGCTAGCAGCTTCCCTGTGGCGGGGAAGTGCAAACGTACACGTTTTCGGCCGAAAACGCGTTTTCCGGCGAAAACGCACACCACGGCTCTTTCTGAGAAAAAGCAAGCACGGAGGACGAGAACCGCTTTTGCCCTGCGTAGCCTTCCGGGCAGCGGGTAGAACCAGGCAGAGAATTCCCGGCTAGCAGCTTCCCTGTGGCGGGGAAGTGCAAACGTACACGTTTTCGGCCGAAAACGCCTTTTCCGGCGAAAACGCACACCACGGCTCTTTCTGAGAAAAAGCAAGCACGGAGGACGAGAACCGCTTTTGCCCTGCGTAGCGTTCCGGGCAGCGGGTAGAACCAGGCAGAGAATTCCCGGCTAGCAGCTTCCCTGTGGCGGGAAAGTGCAAACGTACACGTTTTCGGCCGAAAACGCGTTTTCCGGCGCAAACGCACACCACGGCTCTTTCTGAGAAAAAGCAAGCACGGAGGACGAGAACCGCTTTTGCCCTGCGTAGCGTTCCGGGCAGCGGGTAGAACCAGGCAGAGAATTCCCGGCTAGCAGCTTCCCTGTGGCGGGGAAGTGCAAACGTACACGTTTTCGGCCGAAAACGCCTTTTCCGGCGAAAACGCACACCACGGCTCTTTCTGAGAAAAAGCAAGCACGGAGGACGAGAACCGCTTTTGCCCTGCGTAGCGTTCCGGGCAGCGGGTAGAACCAGGCAGAGAATTCCCGGCTAGCAGCTTCCCTGTGGCGGGGAAGTGCAAACGTACACGTTTTCGGCCGAAAACGCCTTTTCCGGCTAAAACGCACACCACGGCTCTTTCTGAGAAAAAGCAAGCACGGAGGACGAGAACCGCTTTTGCCCTGCGTAGCGTTCCGGGCAGCGGGTAGAACCAGGCAGAGAATTCCCGGCTAGCAGCTTCCCTGTGGCGGGGAAGTGCAAACGTACACGTTTTCGGCCGAAAACGCGTTTTCCGGCGAAAACGCACACCACGGCTCTTTCTGAGAAAAAGCAAGCACGGAGGACGAGAACCGCTTTTGCCCTGCGTAGCGTTCCGGGCAGCGGGTAGAACCAGGCAGAGAATTCCCGGCTAGCAGCTTCCCTGTGGCGGGGAAGTGCAAACGTACACGTTTTCGGCCGAAAACGCGTTTTCCGGCGAAAACGCACACCACGGCTCTTTCTGAGAAAAAGCAAGCACGGAGGACGAGAACCGCTTTTGCCCTGCGTAGCGTTCCGGGCAGCGGGTAGAACCAGGCAGAGAATTCCCGGCTAGCAGCTTCCCTGTGGCGGGAAAGTGCAAACGTACACGTTTTCGGCCGAAAACGCGTTTTCCGGCGCAAACGCACACCACGGCTCTTTCTGAGAAAAAGCAAGCACGGAGGACGAGAACCGCTTTTGCCCTGCGTAGCGTTCCGGGCAGCGGGTAGAACCAGGCAGAGAATTCCCGGCTAGCAGCTTCCCTGTGGCGGGGAAGTGCAAACGTACACGTTTTCGGCCGAAAACGCCTTTTCCGGCGAAAACGCACACCACGGCTCTTTCTGAGAAAAAGCAAGCACGGAGGACGAGAACCGCTTTTGCCCTGCGTAGCGTTCCGGGCAGCGGGTAGAACCAGGCAGAGAATTCCCGGCTAGCAGCTTCCCTGTGGCGGGGAAGTGCAAACGTACACGTTTTCGGCCGAAAACGCGTTTTCCGGCGAAAACGCACACCACGGCTCTTTCTGAGAAAAAGCAAGCACGGAGGACGAGAACCGCTTTTGCCCTGCGTAGCGTTCCGGGCAGCGGGTAGAACCAGGCAGAGAATTCCCGGCTAGCAGCTTCCCTGTGGCGGGGAAGTGCAAACGTACACGTTTTCGGCCGAAAACGCGTTTTCCGGCGAAAACGCACACCACGGCTCTTTCTGAGAAAAAGCAAGCACGGAGGACGAGAACCGCTTTTGCCCTGCGTAGCGTTCCGGGCAGCGGGTAGAACCAGGCAGAGAATTCCCGGCTAGCAGCTTCCCTGTGGCGGGGAAGTGCAAACGTACACGTTTTCGGCCGAAAACGCCTTTTCCGGCGAAAACGCACACCACGGCTCTTTCTGAGAAAAAGCAAGCACGGAGGACGAGAACCGCTTTTGCCCTGCGTAGCGTTCCGGGCAGCGGGTAGAACCAGGCAGAGAATTCCCGGCTAGCAGCTTCCCTGTGGCGGGGAAGTGCAAACGTACACGTTTTCGGCCGAAAACGCCTTTTCCGGCGAAAACGCACACCACGGCTCTTTCTGAGAAAAAGCAAGCACGGAGGACGAGAACCGCTTTTGCCCTGCGTAGCGTTCCGGGCAGCGGGTAGAACCAGGCAGAGAATTCCCGGCTAGCAGCTTCCCTGTGGCGGGGAAGTGCAAACGTACACGTTTTCGGCCGAAAACGCCTTTTCCGGCGAAAACGCACACCACGGCTCTTTCTGAGACAAAGCAAGCACGGAGGACGAGAACCGCTTTTGCCCTGCGTAGCGTTCCGGGCAGCGGGTAGAACCAGGCAGAGAATTCCCGGCTAGCAGCTTCCCTGTGGCGGGGAAGTGCAAACGTACACGTTTTCGGCCGAAAACGCGTTTTCCGTCGAAAACGCACACCACGGCTCTTTCTGAGAAAAAGCAAGCACGGAGGACGAGAACCGCTTTTGCCCTGCGTAGCGTTCCGGGCAGCGGGTAGAACCAGGCAGAGAATTCCCGGTTAGCAGCTTCCCTGTGGCGGGGAAGTGCAAACGTACACGTTTTCGGCCGAAAACGCGTTTTCCGGCAAAAACGCACACCACGGCTCTTTCTGAGAAAAAGCAAGCACGGAGGACGAGAACCGCTTTTGCCCTGCGTAGCGTTCCGGGCAGCGGGTAGAACCAGGCAGAGAATTCCCGGCTAGCAGCTTCCCTGTGGCGGGGAAGTGCAAACGTACACGTTTTCGGCCGAAAACGCCTTTTCCGGCTAAAACGCACACCACGGCTCTTTCTGAGAAAAAGCAAGCACGGAGGACGAGAACCGCTTTTGCCCTGCGTAGCCTTCCGGGCAGCGGGTAGAACCAGGCAGAGAATTCCCGGCTAGCAGCTTCCCTGTGGCGGGGAAGTGCAAACGTACACGTTTTCGGCCGAAAACGCGTTTTCCGGCGAAAACGCACACCACGGCTCTTTCTGAGAAAAAGCAAGCACGGAGGACGAGAACCGCTTTTGCCCTGCGTAGCGTTCCGGGCAGCGGGTAGAACCAGGCAGAGAATTCCCGGCTAGCAGCTTCCCTGTGGCGGGAAAGTGCAAACGTACACGTTTTCGGCCGAAAACGCGTTTTCCGGCGCAAACGCACACCACGGCTCTTTCTGAGAAAAAGCAAGCACGGAGGACGAGAACCGCTTTTGCCCTGCGTAGCCTTCCGGGCAGCGGGTAGAACCAGGCAGAGAATTCCCGGCTAGCAGCTTCCCTGTGGCGGGGAAGTGCAAACGTACACGTTTTCGGCCGAAAACGCCTTTTCCGGCGAAAACGCACACCACGGCTCTTTCTGAGAAAAAGCAAGCACGGAGGACGAGAACCGCTTTTGCCCTGCGTAGCGTTCCGGGCAGCGGGTAGAACCAGGCAGAGAATTCCCGGCTAGCAGCTTCCCTGTGGCGGGGAAGTGCAAACGTACACGTTTTCGGCCGAAAACGCGTTTTCCGGCGAAAACGCACACCACGGCTCTTTCTGAGAAAAAGCAAGCACGGAGGACGAGAACCGCTTTTGCCCTGCGTAGCGTTCCGGGCAGCGGGTAGAACCAGGCAGAGAATTCCCGGCTAGCAGCTTCCCTGTGGCGGGGAAGTGCAAACGTACACGTTTTCGGCCGAAAACGCGTTTTCCGGCGAAAACGCACACCACGGCTCTTTCTGAGAAAAAGCAAGCACGGAGGACGAGAACCGCTTTTGCCCTGCGTAGCGTTCCGGGCAGCGGGTAGAACCAGGCAGAGAATTCCCGGCTAGCAGCTTCCCTGTGGCGGGGAAGTGCAAACGTACACGTTTTCGGCCGAAAACGCGTTTTCCGGCGAAAACGCACACCACGGCTCTTTCTGAGAAAAAGCAAGCACGGAGGACGAGAACCGCTTTTGCCCTGCGTAGCGTTCCGGGCAGCGGGTAGAACCAGGCAGAGAATTCCCGGCTAGCAGCTTCCCTGTGGCGGGGAAGTGCAAACGTACACGTTTTCGGCCGAAAACGCCTTTTCCGGCGAAAACGCACACCACGGCTCTTTCTGAGAAAAAGCAAGCACGGAGGACGAGAACCGCTTTTGCCCTGCGTAGCGTTCCGGGCAGCGGGTAGAACCAGGCAGAGAATTCCCGGCTAGCAGCTTCCCTGTGGCGGGGAAGTGCAAACGTACACGTTTTCGGCCGAAAACGCGTTTTCCGGCGAAAACGCACACCACGGCTCTTTCTGAGAAAAAGCAAGCACGGAGGACGAGAACCGCTTTTGCCCTGCGTAGCCTTCCGGGCAGCGGGTAGAACCAGGCAGAGAATTCCCGGCTAGCAGCTTCCCTGTGGCGGGGAAGTGCAAACGTACACGTTTTCGGCCGAAAACGCGTTTTCCGGCGAAAACGCACACCACAGCTCTTTCTGAGAAAAAGCAAGCACGGAGGACGAGAACCGCTTTTGCCCTGCGTAGCGTTCCGGGCAGCGGGTAGAACCAGGCAGAGAATTCCCGGTTAGCAGCTTCCCTGTGGCGGGGAAGTGCAAACGTACACGTTTTCGGCCGAAAACGCGTTTTCCGGCAAAAACGCACACCACGGCTCTTTCTGAGAAAAAGCAAGCACGGAGGACGAGAACCGCTTTTGCCCTGCGTAGCGTTCCGGGCAGCGGGTAGAACCAGGCAGAGAATTCCCGGCTAGCAGCTTCCCTGTGGCGGGGAACTGCAAACGTACACGTTTTCGGCCGAAAACGCCTTTTCCGACTAAAACGCACACCACGGCTCTTTCTGAGAAAAAGCAAGCACGGAGGACGAGAACCGCTTTTGCCCTGCGTAGCCTTCCGGGCAGCGGGTAGAACCAGGCAGAGAATTCCCGGCTAGCAGCTTCCCTGTGGCGGGGAAGTGCAAACGTACACGTTTTCGGCCGAAAACGCGTTTTCCGGCGAAAACGCACACCACGGCTCTTTCTGAGAAAAAGCAAGCACGGAGGACGAGAACCGCTTTTGCCCTGCGTAGCGTTCCGGGCAGCGGGTAGAACCAGGCAGAGAATTCCCGGCTAGCAGCTTCCCTGTGGCGGGGAAGTGCAAACGTACACGTTTTCGGCCGAAAACGCGTTTTCCGGCGAAAACGCACACCACGGCTCTTTCTGAGAAAAAGCAAGCACGGAGGACGAGAACCGCTTTTGCCCTGCGTAGCCTTCCGGGCAGCGGGTAGAACCAGGCAGAGAATTCCCGGCTAGCAGCTTCCCTGTGGCGGGGAAGTGCAAACGTACACGTTTTCGGCCGAAAACGCCTTTTCCGGCGAAAACGCACACCACGGCTCTTTCTGAGAAAAAGCAAGCACGGAGGACGAGAACCGCTTTTGCCCTGCGTAGCGTTCCGGGCAGCGGGTAGAACCAGGCAGAGAATTCCCGGCTAGCAGCTTCCCTGTGGCGGGAAAGTGCAAACGTACACGTTTTCGGCCGAAAACGCGTTTTCCGGCGCAAACGCACACCACGGCTCTTTCTGAGAAAAAGCAAGCACGGAGGACGAGAACCGCTTTTGCCCTGCGTAGCGTTCCGGGCAGCGGGTAGAACCAGGCAGAGAATTCCCGGCTAGCAGCTTCCCTGTGGCGGGGAAGTGCAAACGTACACGTTTTCGGCCGAAAACGCCTTTTCCGGCGAAAACGCACACCACGGCTCTTTCTGAGAAAAAGCAAGCACGGAGGACGAGAACCGCTTTTGCCCTGCGTAGCGTTCCGGGCAGCGGGTAGAACCAGGCAGAGAATTCCCGGCTAGCAGCTTCCCTGTGGCGGGGAAGTGCAAACGTACACGTTTTCGGCCGAAAACGCCTTTTCCGGCGAAAACGCACACCACGGCTCTTTCTGAGAAAAAGCAAGCACGGAGGACGAGAACCGCTTTTGCCCTGCGTAGCGTTCCGGGCAGCGGGTAGAACCAGGCAGAGAATTCCCGGCTAGCAGCTTCCCTGTGGCGGGGAAGTGCAAACGTACACGTTTTCGGCCGAAAACGCGTTTTCCGGCGAAAACGCACACCACGGCTCTTTCTGAGAAAAAGCAAGCACGGAGGACGAGAACCGCTTTTGCCCTGCGTAGCGTTCCGGGCAGCGGGTAGAACCAGGCAGAGAATTCCCGGCTAGCAGCTTCCCTGTGGCGGGGAAGTGCAAACGTACACGTTTTCGGCCGAAAACGCCTTTTCCGGCGAAAACGCACACCACGGCTCTTTCTGAGAAAAAGCAAGCACGGAGGACGAGAACCGCTTTTGCCCTGCGTAGCGTTCCGGGCAGCGGGTAGAACCAGGCAGAGAATTCCCGGCTAGCAGCTTCCCTGTGGCGGGGAAGTGCAAACGTACACGTTTTCGGCCGAAAACGCGTTTTCCGGCGAAAACGCACACCACGGCTCTTTCTGAGAAAAAGCAAGCACGGAGGACGAGAACCGCTTTTGCCCTGCGTAGCGTTCCGGGCAGCGGGTAGAACCAGGCAGAGAATTCCCGGCTAGCAGCTTCCCTGTGGCGGGGAAGTGCAAACGTACACGTTTTCGGCCGAAAACGCCTTTTCCGGCGAAAACGCACACCACGGCTCTTTCTGAGAAAAAGCAAGCACGGAGGACGAGAACCGCTTTTGCCCTGCGTAGCGTTCCGGGCAGCGGGTAGAACCAGGCAGAGAATTCCCGGCTAGCAGCTTCCCTGTGGCGGGGAAGTGCAAACGTACACGTTTTCGGCCGAAAACGCCTTTTCCGGCGAAAACGCACACCACGGCTCTTTCTGAGAAAAAGCAAGCACGGAGGACGAGAACCGCTTTTGCCCTGCGTAGCGTTCCGGGCAGCGGGTAGAACCAGGCAGAGAATTCCCGGCTAGCAGCTTCCCTGTGGCGGGGAAGTGCAAACGTACACGTTTTCGGCCGAAAACGCGTTTTCCGGCGAAAACGCACACCACGGCTCTTTCTGAGAAAAAGCAAGCACGGAGGACGAGAACCGCTTTTGCCCTGCGTAGCGTTCCGGGCAGCGGGTAGAACCAGGCAGAGAATTCCCGGCTAGCAGCTTCCCTGTGGCGGGGAAGTGCAAACGTACACGTTTTCGGCCGAAAACGCGTTTTCCGGCGAAAACGCACACCACGGCTCTTTCTGAGAAAAAGCAAGCACGGAGGACGAGAACCGCTTTTGCCCTGCGTAGCGTTCCGGGCAGCGGGTAGAACCAGGCAGAGAATTCCCGGCTAGCAGCTTCCCTGTGGCGGGGAAGTGCAAACGTACACGTTTTCGGCCGAAAACGCGTTTTCCGGCGAAAACGCACACCACGGCTCTTTCTGAGAAAAAGCAAGCACGGAGGACGAGAACCGCTTTTGCCCTGCGTAGCGTTCCGGGCAGCGGGTAGAACCAGGCAGAGAATTCCCGGCTAGCAGCTTCCCTGTGGCGGGGAAGTGCAAACGTACACGTTTTCGGCCGAAAACGCGTTTTCCGGCGAAAACGCACACCACGGCTCTTTCTGAGAAAAAGCAAGCACGGAGGACGAGAACCGCTTTTGCCCTGCGTAGCGTTCCGGGCAGCGGGTAGAACCAGGCAGAGAATTCCCGGCTAGCAGCTTCCCTGTGGCGGGGAAGTGCAAACGTACACGTTTTCGGCCGAAAACGCGTTTTCCGGCGAAAACGCACACCACGGCTCTTTCTGAGAAAAAGCAAGCACGGAGGACGAGAACCGCTTTTGCCCTGCGTAGCGTTCCGGGCAGCGGGTAGAACCAGGCAGAGAATTCCCGGCTAGCAGCTTCCCTGTGGCGGGGAAGTGCAAACGTACACGTTTTCGGCCGAAAACGCGTTTTCCGGCGAAAACGCACACCACGGCTCTTTCTGAGAAAAAGCAAGCACGGAGGACGAGAACCGCTTTTGCCCTGCGTAGCGTTCCGGGCAGCGGGTAGAACCAGGCAGAGAATTCCCGGCTAGCAGCTTCCCTGTGGCGGGGAAGTGCAAACGTACACGTTTTCGGCCGAAAACGCGTTTTCCGGCGAAAACGCACACCACGGCTCTTTCTGAGAAAAAGCAAGCACGGAGGACGAGAACCGCTTTTGCCCTGCGTAGCGTTCCGGGCAGCGGGTAGAACCAGGCAGAGAATTCCCGGCTAGCAGCTTCCCTGTGGCGGGGAAGTGCAAACGTACACGTTTTCGGCCGAAAACGCGTTTTCCGGCGAAAACGCACACCACGGCTCTTTCTGAGAAAAAGCAAGCACGGAGGACGAGAACCGCTTTTGCCCTGCGTAGCGTTCCGGGCAGCGGGTAGAACCAGGCAGAGAATTCCCGGCTAGCAGCTTCCCTGTGGCGGGGAAGTGCAAACGTACACGTTTTCGGCCGAAAACGCGTTTTCCGGCGAAAACGCACACCACGGCTCTTTCTGAGAAAAAGCAAGCACGGAGGACGAGAACCGCTTTTGCCCTGCGTAGCGTTCCGGGCAGCGGGTAGAACCAGGCAGAGAATTCCCGGCTAGCAGCTTCCCTGTGGCGGGGAAGTGCAAACGTACACGTTTTCGGCCGAAAACGCGTTTTCCGGCGAAAACGCACACCACGGCTCTTTCTGAGAAAAAGCAAGCACGGAGGACGAGAACCGCTTTTGCCCTGCGTAGCGTTCCGGGCAGCGGGTAGAACCAGGCAGAGAATTCCCGGCTAGCAGCTTCCCTGTGGCGGGGAAGTGCAAACGTACACGTTTTCGGCCGAAAACGCGTTTTCCGGCGAAAACGCACACCACGGCTCTTTCTGAGAAAAAGCAAGCACGGAGGACGAGAACCGCTTTTGCCCTGCGTAGCGTTCCGGGCAGCGGGTAGAACCAGGCAGAGAATTCCCGGCTAGCAGCTTCCCTGTGGCGGGGAAGTGCAAACGTACACGTTTTCGGCCGAAAACGCGTTTTCCGGCGAAAACGCACACCACGGCTCTTTCTGAGAAAAAGCAAGCACGGAGGACGAGAACCGCTTTTGCCCTGCGTAGCGTTCCGGGCAGCGGGTAGAACCAGGCAGAGAATTCCCGGCTAGCAGCTTCCCTGTGGCGGGGAAGTGCAAACGTACACGTTTTCGGCCGAAAACGCGTTTTCCGGCGAAAACGCACACCACGGCTCTTTCTGAGAAAAAGCAAGCACGGAGGACGAGAACCGCTTTTGCCCTGCGTAGCGTTCCGGGCAGCGGGTAGAACCAGGCAGAGAATTCCCGGCTAGCAGCTTCCCTGTGGCGGGGAAGTGCAAACGTACACGTTTTCGGCCGAAAACGCGTTTTCCGGCGAAAACGCACACCACGGCTCTTTCTGAGAAAAAGCAAGCACGGAGGACGAGAACCGCTTTTGCCCTGCGTAGCGTTCCGGGCAGCGGGTAGAACCAGGCAGAGAATTCCCGGCTAGCAGCTTCCCTGTGGCGGGGAAGTGCAAACGTACACGTTTTCGGCCGAAAACGCGTTTTCCGGCAAACGCACACCACGGCTCTTTCTGAGAAAAAGCAAGCACGGAGGACGAGAACCGCTTTTGCCCTGCGTAGCGTTCCGGGCAGCGGGTAGAACCAGGCAGAGAATTCCCGGCTAGCAGCTTCCCTGTGGCGGGGAAGTGCAAACGTACACGTTTTCGGCCGAAAACGCGTTTTCCGGCGAAAACGCACACCACGGCTCTTTCTGAGAAAAAGCAAGCACGGAGGACGAGAACCGCTTTTGCCCTGCGTAGCGTTCCGGGCAGCGGGTAGAACCAGGCAGAGAATTCCCGGCTAGCAGCTTCCCTGTGGCGGGGAAGTGCAAACGTACACGTTTTCGGCCGAAAACGCGTTTTCCGGCGAAAACGCACACCACGGCTCTTTCTGAGAAAAAGCAAGCACGGAGGACGAGAACCGCTTTTGCCCTGCGTAGCGTTCCGGGCAGCGGGTAGAACCAGGCAGAGAATTCCCGGCTAGCAGCTTCCCTGTGGCGGGGAAGTGCAAACGTACACGTTTTCGGCCGAAAACGCGTTTTCCGGCGAAAACGCACACCACGGCTCTTTCTGAGAAAAAGCAAGCACGGAGGACGAGAACCGCTTTTGCCCTGCGTAGCGTTCCGGGCAGCGGGTAGAACCAGGCAGAGAATTCCCGGCTAGCAGCTTCCCTGTGGCGGGGAAGTGCAAACGTACACGTTTTCGGCCGAAAACGCGTTTTCCGGCGAAAACGCACACCACGGCTCTTTCTGAGAAAAAGCAAGCACGGAGGACGAGAACCGCTTTTGCCCTGCGTAGCGTTCCGGGCAGCGGGTAGAACCAGGCAGAGAATTCCCGGCTAGCAGCTTCCCTGTGGCGGGGAAGTGCAAACGTACACGTTTTCGGCCGAAAACGCGTTTTCCGGCGAAAACGCACACCACGGCTCTTTCTGAGAAAAAGCAAGCACGGAGGACGAGAACCGCTTTTGCCCTGCGTAGCGTTCCGGGCAGCGGGTAGAACCAGGCAGAGAATTCCCGGCTAGCAGCTTCCCTGTGGCGGGGAAGTGCAAACGTACACGTTTTCGGCCGAAAACGCGTTTTCCGGCGAAAACGCACACCACGGCTCTTTCTGAGAAAAAGCAAGCACGGAGGACGAGAACCGCTTTTGCCCTGCGTAGCGTTCCGGGCAGCGGGTAGAACCAGGCAGAGAATTCCCGGCTAGCAGCTTCCCTGTGGCGGGGAAGTGCAAACGTACACGTTTTCGGCCGAAAACGCGTTTTCCGGCGAAAACGCACACCACGGCTCTTTCTGAGAAAAAGCAAGCACGGAGGACGAGAACCGCTTTTGCCCTGCGTAGCGTTCCGGGCAGCGGGTAGAACCAGGCAGAGAATTCCCGGCTAGCAGCTTCCCTGTGGCGGGGAAGTGCAAACGTACACGTTTTCGGCCGAAAACGCGTTTTCCGGCGAAAACGCACACCACGGCTCTTTCTGAGAAAAAGCAAGCACGGAGGACGAGAACCGCTTTTGCCCTGCGTAGCGTTCCGGGCAGCGGGTAGAACCAGGCAGAGAATTCCCGGCTAGCAGCTTCCCTGTGGCGGGGAAGTGCAAACGTACACGTTTTCGGCCGAAAACGCGTTTTCCGGCGAAAACGCACACCACGGCTCTTTCTGAGAAAAAGCAAGCACGGAGGACGAGAACCGCTTTTGCCCTGCGTAGCGTTCCGGGCAGCGGGTAGAACCAGGCAGAGAATTCCCGGCTAGCAGCTTCCCTGTGGCGGGGAAGTGCAAACGTACACGTTTTCGGCCGAAAACGCGTTTTCCGGCGAAAACGCACACCACGGCTCTTTCTGAGAAAAAGCAAGCACGGAGGACGAGAACCGCTTTTGCCCTGCGTAGCGTTCCGGGCAGCGGGTAGAACCAGGCAGAGAATTCCCGGCTAGCAGCTTCCCTGTGGCGGGGAAGTGCAAACGTACACGTTTTCGGCCGAAAACGCGTTTTCCGGCGAAAACGCACACCACGGCTCTTTCTGAGAAAAAGCAAGCACGGAGGACGAGAACCGCTTTTGCCCTGCGTAGCGTTCCGGGCAGCGGGTAGAACCAGGCAGAGAATTCCCGGCTAGCAGCTTCCCTGTGGCGGGGAAGTGCAAACGTACACGTTTTCGGCCGAAAACGCGTTTTCCGGCGAAAACGCACACCACGGCTCTTTCTGAGAAAAAGCAAGCACGGAGGACGAGAACCGCTTTTGCCCTGCGTAGCGTTCCGGGCAGCGGGTAGAACCAGGCAGAGAATTCCCGGCTAGCAGCTTCCCTGTGGCGGGGAAGTGCAAACGTACACGTTTTCGGCCGAAAACGCGTTTTCCGGCGAAAACGCACACCACGGCTCTTTCTGAGAAAAAGCAAGCACGGAGGACGAGAACCGCTTTTGCCCTGCGTAGCGTTCCGGGCAGCGGGTAGAACCAGGCAGAGAATTCCCGGCTAGCAGCTTCCCTGGGGGAAGTGTTTTCGGCCGAAAACGCGTTTTCCGGCGAAAACGCACACCACGGCTCTTTCTGAGAAAAAGCAAGCACGGAGGACGAGAACCGCTTTTGCCCTGCGTAGCGTTCCGGGCAGCGGGTAGAACCAGGCAGAGAATTCCCGGCTAGCAGCTTCCCTGTGGCGGGGAAGTGCAAACGTACACGTTTTCGGCCGAAAACGCGTTTTCCGGCGAAAACGCACACCACGGCTCTTTCTGAGAAAAAGCAAGCACGGAGGACGAGAACCGCTTTTGCCCTGCGTAGCGTTCCGGGCAGCGGGTAGAACCAGGCAGAGAATTCCCGGCTAGCAGCTTCCCTGTGGCGGGGAAGTGCAAACGTACACGTTTTCGGCCGAAAACGCGTTTTCCGGCGAAAACGCACACCACGGCTCTTTCTGAGAAAAAGCAAGCACGGAGGACGAGAACCGCTTTTGCCCTGCGTAGCGTTCCGGGCAGCGGGTAGAACCAGGCAGAGAATTCCCGGCTAGCAGCTTCCCTGTGGCGGGGAAGTGCAAACGTACACGTTTTCGGCCGAAAACGCGTTTTCCGGCGAAAACGCACACCACGGCTCTTTCTGAGAAAAAGCAAGCACGGAGGACGAGAACCGCTTTTGCCCTGCGTAGCGTTCCGGGCAGCGGGTAGAACCAGGCAGAGAATTCCCGGCTAGCAGCTTCCCTGTGGCGGGGAAGTGCAAACGTACACGTTTTCGGCCGAAAACGCGTTTTCCGGCGAAAACGCACACCACGGCTCTTTCTGAGAAAAAGCAAGCACGGAGGACGAGAACCGCTTTTGCCCTGCGTAGCGTTCCGGGCAGCGGGTAGAACCAGGCAGAGAATTCCCGGCTAGCAGCTTCCCTGTGGCGGGGAAGTGCAAACGTACACGTTTTCGGCCGAAAACGCGTTTTCCGGCGAAAACGCACACCACGGCTCTTTCTGAGAAAAAGCAAGCACGGAGGACGAGAACCGCTTTTGCCCTGCGTAGCGTTCGGGCAGCGGGTAGAACCAGGCAGAGAATTCCCGGCTAGCAGCTTCCCTGTGGCGGGGAAGTGCAAACGTACACGTTTTCGGCCGAAAACGCGTTTTCCGGCGAAAACGCACACCACGGCTCTTTCTGAGAAAAAGCAAGCACGGAGGACGAGAACCGCTTTTGCCCTGCGTAGCGTTCCGGGCAGCGGGTAGAACCAGGCAGAGAATTCCCGGCTAGCAGCTTCCCTGTGGCGGGGAAGTGCAAACGTACACGTTTTCGGCCGAAAACGCGTTTTCCGGCGAAAACGCACACCACGGCTCTTTCTGAGAAAAAGCAAGCACGGAGGACGAGAACCGCTTTTGCCCTGCGTAGCGTTCCGGGCAGCGGGTAGAACCAGGCAGAGAATTCCCGGCTAGCAGCTTCCCTGTGGCGGGGAAGTGCAAACGTACACGTTTTCGGCCGAAAACGCGTTTTCCGGCGAAAACGCACACCACGGCTCTTTCTGAGAAAAAGCAAGCACGGAGGACGAGAACCGCTTTTGCCCTGCGTAGCGTTCCGGGCAGCGGGTAGAACCAGGCAGAGAATTCCCGGCTAGCAGCTTCCCTGTGGCGGGGAAGTGCAAACGTACACGTTTTCGGCCGAAAACGCGTTTTCCGGCGAAAACGCACACCACGGCTCTTTCTGAGAAAAAGCAAGCACGGAGGACGAGAACCGCTTTTGCCCTGCGTAGCGTTCCGGGCAGCGGGTAGAACCAGGCAGAGAATTCCCGGCTAGCAGCTTCCCTGTGGCGGGGAAGTGCAAACGTACACGTTTTCGGCCGAAAACGCGTTTTCCGGCGAAAACGCACACCACGGCTCTTTCTGAGAAAAAGCAAGCACGGAGGACGAGAACCGCTTTTGCCCTGCGTAGCGTTCCGGGCAGCGGGTAGAACCAGGCAGAGAATTCCCGGCTAGCAGCTTCCCTGTGGCGGGGAAGTGCAAACGTACACGTTTTCGGCCGAAAACGCGTTTTCCGGCGAAAACGCACACCACGGCTCTTTCTGAGAAAAAGCAAGCACGGAGGACGAGAAACCGCTTTTGCCCTGCGTAGCGTTCCGGGCAGCGGGTAGAACCAGGCAGAGAATTCCCGGCTAGCAGCTTCCCTGTGGCGGGGAAGTGCAAACGTACACGTTTTCGGCCGAAAACGCGTTTTCCGGCGAAAACGCACACCACGGCTCTTTCTGAGAAAAAGCAAGCACGGAGGACGAGAACCGCTTTTGCCCTGCGTAGCGTTCCGGGCAGCGGGTAGAACCAGGCAGAGAATTCCCGGCTAGCAGCTTCCCTGTGGCGGGGAAGTGCAAACGTACACGTTTTCGGCCGAAAACGCGTTTTCCGGCGAAAACGCACACCACGGCTCTTTCTGAGAAAAAGCAAGCACGGAGGACGAGAACCGCTTTTGCCCTGCGTAGCGTTCCGGGCAGCGGGTAGAACCAGGCAGAGAATTCCCGGCTAGCAGCTTCCCTGTGGCGGGGAAGTGCAAACGTACACGTTTTCGGCCGAAAACGCGTTTTCCGGCGAAAACGCACACCACGGCTCTTTCTGAGAAAAAGCAAGCACGGAGGACGAGAACCGCTTTTGCCCTGCGTAGCGTTCCGGGCAGCGGGTAGAACCAGGCAGAGAATTCCCGGCTAGCAGCTTCCCTGTGGCGGGGAAGTGCAAACGTACACGTTTTCGGCCGAAAACGCGTTTTCCGGCGAAAACGCACACCACGGCTCTTTCTGAGAAAAAGCAAGCACGGAGGACGAGAACCGCTTTTGCCCTGCGTAGCGTTCCGGGCAGCGGGTAGAACCAGGCAGAGAATTCCCGGCTAGCAGCTTCCCTGTGGCGGGGAAGTGCAAACGTACACGTTTTCGGCCGAAAACGCGTTTTCCGGCGAAAACGCACACCACGGCTCTTTCTGAGAAAAAGCAAGCACGGAGGACGAGAACCGCTTTTGCCCTGCGTAGCGTTCCGGGCAGCGGGTAGAACCAGGCAGAGAATTCCCGGCTAGCAGCTTCCCTGTGGCGGGGAAGTGCAAACGTACACGTTTTCGGCCGAAAACGCGTTTTCCGGCGAAAACGCACACCACGGCTCTTTCTGAGAAAAAGCAAGCACGGAGGACGAGAACCGCTTTTGCCCTGCGTAGCGTTCCGGGCAGCGGGTAGAACCAGGCAGAGAATTCCCGGCTAGCAGCTTCCCTGTGGCGGGGAAGTGCAAACGTACACGTTTTCGGCCGAAAACGCGTTTTCCGGCGAAAACGCACACCACGGCTCTTTCTGAGAAAAAGCAAGCACGGAGGACGAGAACCGCTTTTGCCCTGCGTAGCGTTCCGGGCAGCGGGTAGAACCAGGCAGAGAATTCCCGGCTAGCAGCTTCCCTGTGGCGGGGAAGTGCAAACGTACACGTTTTCGGCCGAAAACGCGTTTTCCGGCGAAAACGCACACCACGGCTCTTTCTGAGAAAAGCAAGCACGGAGGACGAGAACCGCTTTTGCCCTGCGTAGCGTTCCGGGCAGCGGGTAGAACCAGGCAGAGAATTCCCGGCTAGCAGCTTCCCTGTGGCGGGGAAGTGCAAACGTACACGTTTTCGGCCGAAAACGCGTTTTCCGGCGAAAACGCACACCACGGCTCTTTCTGAGAAAAAGCAAGCACGGAGGACGAGAACCGCTTTTGCCCTGCGTAGCGTTCCGGGCAGCGGGTAGAACCAGGCAGAGAATTCCCGGCTAGCAGCTTCCCTGTGGCGGGGAAGTGCAAACGTACACGTTTTCGGCCGAAAACGCGTTTTCCGGCGAAAACGCACACCACGGCTCTTTCTGAGAAAAAGCAAGCACGGAGGACGAGAACCGCTTTTGCCCTGCGTAGCGTTCCGGGCAGCGGGTAGAACCAGGCAGAGAATTCCCGGCTAGCAGCTTCCCTGTGGCGGGGAAGTGCAAACGTACACGTTTTCGGCCGAAAACGCGTTTTCCGGCGAAAACGCACACCACGGCTCTTTCTGAGAAAAAGCAAGCACGGAGGACGAGAACCGCTTTTGCCCTGCGTAGCGTTCCGGGCAGCGGGTAGAACCAGGCAGAGAATTCCCGGCTAGCAGCTTCCCTGTGGCGGGGAAGTGCAAACGTACACGTTTTCGGCCGAAAACGCGTTTTCCGGCGAAAACGCACACCACGGCTCTTTCTGAGAAAAAGCAAGCACGGAGGACGAGAACCGCTTTTGCCCTGCGTAGCGTTCCGGGCAGCGGGTAGAACCAGGCAGAGAATTCCCGGCTAGCAGCTTCCCTGTGGCGGGGAAGTGCAAACGTACACGTTTTCGGCCGAAAACGCGTTTTCCGGCGAAAACGCACACCACGGCTCTTTCTGAGAAAAAGCAAGCACGGAGGACGAGAACCGCTTTTGCCCTGCGTAGCGTTCCGGGCAGCGGGTAGAACCAGGCAGAGAATTCCCGGCTAGCAGCTTCCCTGTGGCGGGGAAGTGCAAACGTACACGTTTTCGGCCGAAAACGCGTTTTCCGGCGAAAACGCACACCACGGCTCTTTCTGAGAAAAAGCAAGCACGGAGGACGAGAACCGCTTTTGCCCTGCGTAGCGTTCCGGGCAGCGGGTAGAACCAGGCAGAGAATTCCCGGCTAGCAGCTTCCCTGTGGCGGGGAAGTGCAAACGTACACGTTTTCGGCCGAAAACGCGTTTTCCGGCGAAATCGCACACCACGGCTCTTTCTGAGAAAAAGCAAGCACGGAGGACGAGA
Source organism: Athene noctua (assembly GCF_965140245.1). NCBI lineage: Eukaryota > Metazoa > Chordata > Aves > Strigiformes > Strigidae > Athene > Athene noctua. The sequence continues at coordinate 15,931 of NW_027437981.1, read as the reverse complement.
ACCGCTTTTGCCCTGCGTAGCGTTCCGGGCAGCGGGTAGAACCAGGCAGAGAATTCCCGGCTAGCAGCTTCCCTGTGGCGGGGAAGTGCAAACGTACACGTTTTCGGCCGAAAACGCGTTTTCCGGCGAAAACGCACACCACGGCTCTTTCTGAGAAAAAGCAAGCACGGAGGACGAGAACCGCTTTTGCCCTGCGTAGCGTTCCGGGCAGCGGGTAGAACCAGGCAGAGAATTCCCGGCTAGCAGCTTCCCTGTGGCGGGGAAGTGCAAACGTACACGTTTTCGGCCGAAAACGCGTTTTCCGGCGAAAACGCACACCACGGCTCTTCTGAGAAAAAGCAAGCACGGAGGACGAGAACCGCTTTTGCCCTGCGTAGCGTTCCGGGCAGCGGGTAGAACCAGGCAGAGAATTCCCGGCTAGCAGCTTCCCTGTGGCGGGGAAGTGCAAACGTACACGTTTTCGGCCGAAAACGCGTTTCCGGCGAAAACGCACACCACGGCTCTTTCTGAGAAAAAGCAAGCACGGAGGACGAGAACCGCTTTTGCCCTGCGTAGCGTTCCGGGCAGCGGGTAGAACCAGGCAGAGAATTCCCGGCTAGCAGCTTCCCTGTGGCGGGGAAGTGCAAACGTACACGTTTTCGGCCGAAAACGCGTTTTCCGGCGAAAACGCACACCACGGCTCTTTCTGAGAAAAAGCAAGCACGGAGGACGAGAACCGCTTTTGCCCTGCGTAGCGTTCCGGGCAGCGGGTAGAACCAGGCAGAGAATTCCCGGCTAGCAGCTTCCCTGTGGCGGGGAAGTGCAAACGTACACGTTTTCGGCCGAAAACGCGTTTTCCGGCGAAAACGCACACCACGGCTCTTTCTGAGAAAAAGCAAGCACGGAGGACGAGAACCGCTTTTGCCCTGCGTAGCGTTCCGGGCAGCGGGTAGAACCAGGCAGAGAATTCCCGGCTAGCAGCTTCCCTGTGGCGGGGAAGTGCAAACGTACACGTTTTCGGCCGAAAACGCGTTTTCCGGCGAAAACGCACACCACGGCTCTTTCTGAGAAAAAGCAAGCACGGAGGACGAGAACCGCTTTTGCCCTGCGTAGCGTTCCGGGCAGCGGGTAGAACCAGGCAGAGAATTCCCGGCTAGCAGCTTCCCTGTGGCGGGGAAGTGCAAACGTACACGTTTTCGGCCGAAAACGCGTTTTCCGGCGAAAACGCACACCACGGCTCTTTCTGAGAAAAAGCAAGCACGGAGGACGAGAACCGCTTTTGCCCTGCGTAGCGTTCCGGGCAGCGGGTAGAACCAGGCAGAGAATTCCCGGCTAGCAGCTTCCCTGTGGCGGGGAAGTGCAAACGTACACGTTTTCGGCCGAAAACGCGTTTTCCGGCGAAAACGCACACCACGGCTCTTTCTGAGAAAAAGCAAGCACGGAGGACGAGAACCGCTTTTGCCCTGCGTAGCGTTCCGGGCAGCGGGTAGAACCAGGCAGAGAATTCCCGGCTAGCAGCTTCCCTGTGGCGGGGAAGTGCAAACGTACACGTTTTCGGCCGAAAACGCGTTTTCCGGCGAAAACGCACACCACGGCTCTTTCTGAGAAAAAGCAAGCACGGAGGACGAGAACCGCTTTTGCCCTGCGTAGCGTTCCGGGCAGCGGGTAGAACCAGGCAGAGAATTCCCGGCTAGCAGCTTCCCTGTGGCGGGGAAGTGCAAACGTACACGTTTTCGGCCGAAAACGCGTTTTCCGGCGAAAACGCACACCACGGCTCTTTCTGAGAAAAAGCAAGCACGGAGGACGAGAACCGCTTTTGCCCTGCGTAGCGTTCCGGGCAGCGGGTAGAACCAGGCAGAGAATTCCCGGCTAGCAGCTTCCCTGTGGCGGGGAAGTGCAAACGTACACGTTTTCGGCCGAAAACGCGTTTTCCGGCGAAAACGCACACCACGGCTCTTTCTGAGAAAAAGCAAGCACGGAGGACGAGAACCGCTTTTGCCCTGCGTAGCGTTCCGGGCAGCGGGTAGAACCAGGCAGAGAATTCCCGGCTAGCAGCTTCCCTGTGGCGGGGAAGTGCAAACGTACACGTTTTCGGCCGAAAACGCGTTTTCCGGCGAAAACGCACACCACGGCTCTTTCTGAGAAAAAGCAAGCACGGAGGACGAGAACCGCTTTTGCCCTGCGTAGCGTTCCGGGCAGCGGGTAGAACCAGGCAGAGAATTCCCGGCTAGCAGCTTCCCTGTGGCGGGGAAGTGCAAACGTACACGTTTTCGGCCGAAAACGCGTTTTCCGGCGAAAACGCACACCACGGCTCTTTCTGAGAAAAAGCAAGCACGGAGGACGAGAACCGCTTTTGCCCTGCGTAGCGTTCCGGGCAGCGGGTAGAACCAGGCAGAGAATTCCCGGCTAGCAGCTTCCCTGTGGCGGGGAAGTGCAAACGTACACGTTTTCGGCCGAAAACGCGTTTTCCGGCGAAAACGCACACCACGGCTCTTTCTGAGAAAAAGCAAGCACGGAGGACGAGAACCGCTTTTGCCCTGCGTAGCGTTCCGGGCAGCGGGTAGAACCAGGCAGAGAATTCCCGGCTAGCAGCTTCCCTGTGGCGGGGAAGTGCAAACGTACACGTTTTCGGCCGAAAACGCGTTTTCCGGCGAAAACGCACACCACGGCTCTTTCTGAGAAAAAGCAAGCACGGAGGACGAGAACCGCTTTTGCCCTGCGTAGCGTTCCGGGCAGCGGGTAGAACCAGGCAGAGAATTCCCGGCTAGCAGCTTCCCTGTGGCGGGGAAGTGCAAACGTACACGTTTTCGGCCGAAAACGCGTTTTCCGGCGAAAACGCACACCACGGCTCTTTCTGAGAAAAAGCAAGCACGGAGGACGAGAACCGCTTTTGCCCTGCGTAGCGTTCCGGGCAGCGGGTAGAACCAGGCAGAGAATTCCCGGCTAGCAGCTTCCCTGTGGCGGGGAAGTGCAAACGTACACGTTTTCGGCCGAAAACGCGTTTTCCGGCGAAAACGCACACCACGGCTCTTTCTGAGAAAAAGCAAGCACGGAGGACGAGAACCGCTTTTGCCCTGCGTAGCGTTCCGGGCAGCGGGTAGAACCAGGCAGAGAATTCCCGGCTAGCAGCTTCCCTGTGGCGGGGAAGTGCAAACGTACACGTTTTCGGCCGAAAACGCGTTTTCCGGCGAAAACGCACACCACGGCTCTTTCTGAGAAAAAGCAAGCACGGAGGACGAGAACCGCTTTTGCCCTGCGTAGCGTTCCGGGCAGCGGGTAGAACCAGGCAGAGAATTCCCGGCTAGCAGCTTCCCTGTGGCGGGGAAGTGCAAACGTACACGTTTTCGGCCGAAAACGCGTTTTCCGGCGAAAACGCACACCACGGCTCTTTCTGAGAAAAAGCAAGCACGGAGGACGAGAACCGCTTTTGCCCTGCGTAGCGTTCCGGGCAGCGGGTAGAACCAGGCAGAGAATTCCCGGCTAGCAGCTTCCCTGTGGCGGGGAAGTGCAAACGTACACGTTTTCGGCCGAAAACGCGTTTTCCGGCGAAAACGCACACCACGGCTCTTTCTGAGAAAAAGCAAGCACGGAGGACGAGAACCGCTTTTGCCCTGCGTAGCGTTCCGGGCAGCGGGTAGAACCAGGCAGAGAATTCCCGGCTAGCAGCTTCCCTGTGGCGGGGAAGTGCAAACGTACACGTTTTCGGCCGAAAACGCGTTTTCCGGCGAAAACGCACACCACGGCTCTTTCTGAGAAAAAGCAAGCACGGAGGACGAGAACCGCTTTTGCCCTGCGTAGCGTTCCGGGCAGCGGGTAGAACCAGGCAGAGAATTCCCGGCTAGCAGCTTCCCTGTGGCGGGGAAGTGCAAACGTACACGTTTTCGGCCGAAAACGCGTTTTCCGGCGAAAACGCACACCACGGCTCTTTCTGAGAAAAAGCAAGCACGGAGGACGAGAACCGCTTTTGCCCTGCGTAGCGTTCCGGGCAGCGGGTAGAACCAGGCAGAGAATTCCCGGCTAGCAGCTTCCCTGTGGCGGGGAAGTGCAAACGTACACGTTTTCGGCCGAAAACGCGTTTTCCGGCGAAAACGCACACCACGGCTCTTTCTGAGAAAAAGCAAGCACGGAGGACGAGAACCGCTTTTGCCCTGCGTAGCGTTCCGGGCAGCGGGTAGAACCAGGCAGAGAATTCCCGGCTAGCAGCTTCCCTGTGGCGGGGAAGTGCAAACGTACACGTTTTCGGCCGAAAACGCGTTTTCCGGCGAAAACGCACACCACGGCTCTTTCTGAGAAAAAGCAAGCACGGAGGACGAGAACCGCTTTTGCCCTGCGTAGTGTTCCGGGCAGCGGGTAGAACCAGGCAGAGAATTCCCGGCTAGCAGCTTCCCTGTGGCCGGGAAGTGCAAACGTACACGTTTTCGGCCGAAAACGCGTTTTCCCACGAAAACGCACACCACGGCTCTTTCTGAGAAAAAGAAAGCACGGAGGACGAGAATCGCTTTTGCCCTGCGTAACGTTCTGAGCAGCGGGTAGAAATAGGCAGCGAATTGCCGGCTAGCAGCTTCCCTGTGGCCGGGAAGTGCAAACGTACACGTTTCCGGCCGAAAACGCGTTTTCCCGAGAAAAAGCACACCATGGCTCTTTCTGAGAAAAAGCAAGCACGGAGGACGAGAATCGCTTTTGCCCTGCGTAGCGTTCCGGGCAGCGGGTAGAACCAGGCAGAGAATTCCCGTCTAGCAGCTTCCCTGTGGCGGGGAAGTGCAAACGTACACGTTTTCGGCCGAAAACGCGTTTTCCGGCGAAAACGCACACCACGGCTCTTTCTGAGAAAAAGCAAGCACGGAGGACGAGAATCGCTTTTGCCCTGCGTAGCGTTCCGGGCAGCGGGTAGAACCAGGCAGAGAATTCCCGGCTAGCAGCTTCCCTGTGGCCGGCAAGTGCAAACGCACACGTTTTCGGCCGAAAACGCGTTTTCCCGCGAAAAAGCACACCACGGCTCTTTCTGAGAAAAAGCAAGCACGGAGGACGAGAATCGCTTTTGCCCTGCGTAGCGTTCCGGGCAGCGGGTAGAACCAGGCAGAGAATTCCCGTCTAGCAGCTTCCCTGTGGCCGGGAAGTGCAAACGTACACGTTTTCGGCCGAAAACGCGTTTTCCCGCGAAAACGCACACCACGGCTCTTTCTGAGAAAAAGAAAGCACGGAGGACGAGAATCGCTTTTGCCCTGCGTAACGTTCTGAGCAGCGGGTAGAAATAGGCAGCGAATTGCCGGCTAGCAGCTTCCCTGTGGCCGGGAAGTGCAAACGTACACGTTTCCGGCCGAAAACGCGTTTTCCCGAGAAAAAGCACACCATGGCTCTTTCTGAGAAAAAGCAAGCACGGAGGACGAGAATCGCTTTGGCCCTGCGTAGCGTTCCGGGCAGCGGGTAGAACCAGGCAGAGAATTCCCGTCTAGCAGCTTCCCTGTGGCGGGGAAGTGCAAACGTACACGTTTTCGGCCGAAAACGCATTTTCCGGCGAAAACGCACACCACGGCTCTTTCTGAGAAAAAGCAAGCACGGAGGACGAGAATCGCTTTTGCCCTGCGTAGCGTTCCGGGCAGCGGGTAGAACCAGGCAGAGAATTCCCGGCTAGCAGCTTCCCTGTGGCCGGGAAGTGCAAACGTACACGTTTTCGGCCGAAAACGCGTTTTCCCGCGAAAACGCACACCACGGCTCTTTCTGAGAAAAAGAAAGCACGGAGGACGAGAATCGCTTTTGCCCTGGTAACGTTCTGAGCAGCGGGTAGAAATAGGCAGCGAATTGCCGGCTAGCAGCTTCCCTGTGGCCGGGAAGTGCAAACGTACACGTTTCCGGCCGAAAACGCGTTTTCCGGAGAAAAAGCACACCATGGCTCTTTCTGAGAAAAAGCAAGCACGGAGGACGAGAATCGCTTTTGCCCTGCGTAGCGTTCCGGGCAGCGGGTAGAACCAGGCAGAGAATTCCCGGCTAGCAGCTTCCCTGTGGCCGGGAAGTGGAAACGTACACGTTTTCGGCCGAAAACGCGTTTTCCCGCGAAAACGCACACCACGGCTCTTTCTGAGAAAAAGAAAGCACGGAGGACGAGAATCGCTTTTGCCCTGCGTAACGTTCTGAGCAGCGGGTAGAAATAGGCAGCGAATTGCCGGCTAGCAGCTTCCCTGTGGCCGGGAAGTGCAAACGTACACGTTTCCGGCCGAAAACGCGTTTTCCCGAGAAAAAGCACACCATGGCTCTTTCTGAGAAAAAGCAAGCACGGAGGACGAGAATCGCTTTGGCCCTGCGTAGCGTTCCGGGCAGCGGGTAGAACCAGGCAGAGAATTCCCGTCTAGCAGCTTCCCTGTGGCGGGGAAGTGCAAACGTACACGTTTTCGGCCGAAAACGCATTTTCCGGCGAAAACGCACACCACGGCTCTTTCTGAGAAAAAGCAAGCACGGAGGACGAGAATCGCTTTTGCCCTGCGTAGCGTTCCGGGCAGCGGGTAGAACCAGGCAGAGAATTCCCGGCTAGCAGCTTCCCTGTGGCCGGGAAGTGCAAACGTACACGTTTTCGGCCGAAAACGCGTTTTCCCGCGAAAACGCACACCACGGCTCTTTCTGAGAAAAAGAAAGCACGGAGGACGAGAATCGCTTTTGCCCTGCGTAACGTTCTGAGCAGCGGGTAGAAATAGGCAGCGAATTGCCGGCTAGCAGCTTCCCTGTGGCCGGGAAGTGCAAACGTACACGTTTCCGGCCGAAAACGCGTTTTCCCGAGAAAAAGCACACCATGGCTCTTTCTGAGAAAAAGCAAGCACGGAGGACGAGAATCGCTTTGGCCCTGCGTAGCGTTCCGGGCAGCGGGTAGAACCAGGCAGAGAATTCCCGGCTAGCAGCTTCCCTGTGGCCGGGAAGTGCAAACGTACACGTTTTCGGCCGAAAACGCATTTTCCGGCGAAAACGCACACCACGGCTCTTTCTGAGAAAAAGCAAGCACGGAGGACGAGAATCGCTTTTGCCCTGCGTAGCGTTCCGGGCAGCGGGTAGAACCAGGCAGAGAATTCCCGGCTAGCAGCTTCCCTGTGGCCGGGAAGTGCAAACGTACACGTTTTCGGCCGAAAACACGTTTTCCCGCGAAAACGCACACCACGGCTCTTTCTGAGAAAAAGAAAGCACGGAGGACGAGAATCGCTTTTGCCCTGGTAACGTTCTGAGCAGCGGGTAGAAATAGGCAGCGAATTGCCGGCTAGCAGCTTCCCTGTGGCCGGGAAGTGCAAACGTACACGTTTCCGGCCGAAAACGCGTTTTCCGGAGAAAAAGCACACCATGGCTCTTTCTGAGAAAAAGCAAGCACGGAGGACGAGAATCGCTTTTGCCCTGCGTAGCGTTCCGGGCAGCGGGTAGAACCAGGCAGAGAATTCCCGGCTAGCAGCTTCCCTGTGGCCGGGAAGTGCAAACGTACACGTTTTCGGCCGAAAACGCGTTTTCCGGCGAAAACGCACACCACGGCTCTTTCTGAGAAAAAGCAAGCACGGAGGACGAGAATCGCTTTTGCCCTGCGTAGCGTTCCGGGCAGCGGGTAGAACCAGGCAGAGAATTCCCGGCTAGCAGCTTCCCTGTGGCCGGGAAGTGCAAACGTACACGTTTTCGGCCGAAAACGCTTTTTCCGGCGAAAAAGCACACCACGGCTCTTTCTGAGAAAAAGCAAGCACGGAGGACGAGAATCGCTTTTGCCCTGCGTAGCGTTCCGGGCAGCGGGTAGAACCAGGCAGCGAATTCCCGGCTAGCAGCTTCCCTGTGGCCGGGAAGTGCAAACGTACACGTTTTCGGCCGAAAACGCGTTTTCCGGCGAAAAAGCACACCACGGCTCTTTCTGAGAAAAAGCAAGCACGGAGGACGAGAATCGCTTTTGCCCTGCGTAGCGTTCCGGGCAGCGGGTAGAACCAGGCAGAGAATTCCCGGCTAGCAGCTTCCCTGTGGCCGGGAAGTGCAAACGTACACGTTTTCGGCCGAAAACGCGTTTTCCCGCGAAAACGCACACCACGGCTCTTTCTGAGAAAAAGCAAGCACGGAGGACGAGAATCGCTTTTGCCCTGCGTAGCGTTCCGGGCAGCGGGTAGAACCAGGCAGAGAATTCCCGGCTAGCAGCTTCCCTGTGGCCGGGAAGTGCAAACGTACACGTTTTCGGCCGAAAACGCGTTTTCCCGCGAAAACGCACACCACGGCTCTTTCTGAGAAAAAGCAAGCACGGAGGACGAGAATCGCTTTTGCCCTGCGTAGCGTTCCGGGCAGCGGGTAGAACCAGGCAGAGAATTCCCGGCTAGCAGCTTCCCTGTGGCCGGGAAGTGCAAACGTACACGTTTTCGCCGAAAACACGTTTTCCGGCGAAAACGCACACCACGGCTCTTTCTGAGAAAAAGCAAGCACGGAGGACGAGAATCGCTTTTGCCCTGCGTAGCGTTCCGGGCAGCGGGTAGAACCAGGCAGAGAATTCCCGGCTAGCAGCTTCCCTGTGGCCGGGAAGTGCAAACGTACACGTTTTCGGCCGAAAACGCGTTTTCCGGCGAAAACGCACACCACGGCTCTTTCTGAGATAAAGCAAGCACGGAGGACGAGAATCGCTTTTGCCCTGCGTAGCGTTCCGGGCAGAGGGTAGAACCAGGCAGAGAATTCCCGGCTAGCAGCTTCCCTGTGGCCGGGAAGTGCAAACGTACACGTTTTCGGCCGAAAACGCGTTTTCTGGCGAAAACGCACACCACGGCTCTTTCTGAGAAAAAGCAAGCACGGAGGACGAGAATCGCTTTTGCCCTGCGTAGCGTTCCGGGCAGCGGGTAGAACCAGGCAGAGAATTCCCGGCTAGCAGCTTCCCTGTGGCCGGGAAGTGCAAACGTACACGTTTTCGCCCGAAAACGCGTTTTCCGGCGAAAACGCACACCACGGCTCTTTCTGAGAAAAAGCAAGCACGGAGGACGAGAATCGCTTTTGCCCTGCGTAGCGTTCCGGGCAGCGGGTAGAACCAGGCAGAGAATTCCCGGCTAGCAGCTTCCCTGTGGCCGGGAAGTGCAAACGTACACGTTTTCGGCCGAAAACGCGTTTTCCCGCGAAAACGCACACCACGGCTCTTTCTGAGAAAAAGCAAGCACGGAGGACGAGAATCGCTTCTGCCCTGCGTAGCGTTCCGGGCAGCGGGTAGAACCAGGCAGAGAATTCCCGGCTAGCAGCTTCCCTGTGGCGGGGAAGTGCAAACGTACACGTTTTCGGCCGAAAACGCATTTTCCGGCGAAAAAGCACACCATGGCTCTTTCTGAGAAAAAGCAAGCACGGAGGACGAGAATCGCTTTTGCCCTGCGTAGCGTTCCGGGCAGCGGGTAGAACCAGGCAGCGAATTCCCTGCTATCAGCTTCCCTGTGGCGGGGAAGTGCAAACGTACACGTTTTCGGCCGAAAACGCGTTTACCGGCGAAAACGCACACCACGGCTCTTTCTGAGATAAAGCAAGCACGGAGGACGAGAATCGCTTTTGCCCTGCGTAGCGTTCCGGGCAGCGGGTAGAACCAGGCAGAGAATTCCCGTCTAGCAGCTTCCCTGTGGCGGGGAAGTGCAAACGTACACGTTTTCGGCCGAAAACGCGTTTTCCGGCGAAAACGCACACCACGGCTCTTTCTGAGAAAAAGCAAGCACGGAGGACGAGAATCGCTTTTGCCCTGTGTAGCGTTCCGGGCAGCGGGTAGAACCAGGCAGAGAATTCCCGTCTAGCAGCTTCCCTGTGGCCGGGAAGTGCAAACGTACACGTTTTCGGCCGAAAACGCGTTTTCCGACGAAAACGCACACCACGGCTCTTTCTGAGAAAAAGCAAGCACGGAGGACGAGAATCGCTTCTGCCCTGCGTAGCGTTCCGGGCAGCGGGTAGAACCAGGCAGAGAATTCCCGGCTAGCAGCTTCCCTGTGGCGGGGAAGTGCAAACGTACACGTTTTCGGCCGAAAACGCATTTTCCGGCGAAAAAGCACACCATGGCTCTTTCTGAGAAAAAGCAAGCACGGAGGACGAGAATCGCTTTTGCCCTGCGTAGCGTTCCGGGCAGCGGGTAGAACCAGGCAGAGAATTCCCGGCTAGCAGCTTCCCTGTGGCCGGGAAGTGCAAACGTACACGTTTTCGCCCGAAAACGCGTTTTCCCGCGAAAACGCACACCACGGCTCTTTCTGAGAAAAAGCAAGCACGGAGGACGAGAATCGCTTCTGCCCTGCGTAGCGTTCCGGGCAGCGGGTAGAACCAGGCAGAGAATTCCCGGCTAGCAGCTTCCCTGTGGCGGGGAAGTGCAAACGTACACGTTTTCGGCCGAAAACGCATTTTCCGGCGAAAAAGCACACCATGGCTCTTTCTGAGAAAAAGCAAGCACGGAGGACGAGAATCGCTTTTGCCCTGCGTAGCGTTCCGGGCAGCGGGTAGAACCAGGCAGCGAATTCCCTGCTATCAGCTTCCCTGTGGCGGGGAAGTGCAAACGTACACGTTTTCGGCCGAAAACGCGTTTACCGGCGAAAACGCACACCACGGCTCTTTCTGAGATAAAGCAAGCACGGAGGACGAGAACCGCTTTTGCCCTGCGTAGCGTTCCGGGCAGCGGGTAGAACCAGGCAGAGAATTCCCGTCTAGCAGCTTCCCTGTGGCGGGGAAGTGCAAACGTACACGTTTTCGGCCGAAAACGCGTTTTCCGGCGAAAACGCACACCACGGCTCTTTCTGAGAAAAAGCAAGCACGGAGGACGAGAATCGCTTTTGCCCTGTGTAGCGTTCCGGGCAGCGGGTAGAACCAGGCAGAGAATTCCCGTCTAGCAGCTTCCCTGTGGCCGGGAAGTGCAAACGTACACGTTTTCGGCCGAAAACGCGTTTTCCGACGAAAACGCACACCACGGCTCTTTCTGAGAAAAAGCAAGCACGGAGGACGAGAATCGCTTCTGCCCTGCGTAGCGTTCCGGGCAGCGGGTAGAACCAGGCAGAGAATTCCCGGCTAGCAGCTTCCCTGTGGCGGGGAAGTGCAAACGTACACGTTTTCGGCCGAAAACGCATTTTCCGGCGAAAAAGCACACCATGGCACTTTCTGAGAAAAAGCAAGCACGGAGGACGAGAATCGCTTTTGCCCTGCGTAGCGTTCCGGGCAGCGGGTAGAACCAGGCAGCGAATTCCCTGCTATCAGCTTCCCTGTGGCGGGGAAGTGCAAACGTACACGTTTTCGGCCGAAAACGCGTTTTCCTGCGAAAACGCACACCACCGCTCTTTCTGAGATAAAGCAAGCACGGAGGACGAGAATCGCTTTTGCCCTGCGTAGCGTTCCGGGCAGCGGGTAGAACCAGGCAGAGAATTCCCGGCTAGCAGCTTCCCTGTGGCCGGGAAGTGCAAACGTACACGTTTTCGGCCGAAAACGCGTTTTCCCGCGAAAACGCACACCACGGCTCTTTCTGAGAAAAAGCAAGCACGGAGGACGAGAATCGCTTTTGCCCTGCGTAGTGTTCCGGGCAGCGGGTAGAACCAGGCAGAGAATTCCCTGATAGCAGCTTCCCTGTGGCGGGGAAGTGCAAACGTACACGTTTTCGGCCGAAAACGCGTTTTGCGGCGAAAACGCACACCACGGCTCTTTCTGAGATAAAGCAAGCACGGAGGACGAGAATCGCTTTTGCCCTGCGTAGCGTTCTGAGCAGCGGGTAGAAATAGGCAGCGAATTGCCGGCTAGCAGCTTCCCTGTGGCCGGGAAGTGCAAACGTACACGTTTTCGGCCGAAAACGCGTTTTCCTGCGAAAACGCACACCACGGCTCTTTCTGAGAAAAAGCAAGCACGGAGGACGAGAATCGCTTTTGCCCTGCGTAGCGTTCCGGGCAGCGGGTAGAACCAGGCAGAGAATTCCCGGCTAGCAGCTTCCCTGTGGCGGGGAAGTGCAAACGTACACGTTTTCGGCCGAAAATGCGTTTTCCGGCGAAAACGCACACCACGGCTCTTTCTGAGAAAAAGCAAGCACGGAGGACGAGAATCGCTTTTGCCCTGCGTAGCGTTCCGGGCAGCGGGTAGAACCAGGCAGAGAATTCCCGGCTAGCAGCTTCCCTGTGGCCGGGAAGTGCAAACGTACACGTTTTCGGCCGAAAACGCGTTTTCCGGCGAAAACGCACACCACGGCTCTTTTTGAGAAAAAGCAAGCACGGAGGACGAGAATCGCTTTTGCCCTGCGTAGCGTTCCGGGCAGCGGGTAGAACCAGGCAGAGAATTCCCGGCTAGCAGCTTCCCTGTGGCGGGAAGTGCAAACGTACACGTTTTCGGCCGAAAACGCGTTTTCCGGCGAAAACGCACACCACGGCTCTTTCTGAGAAAAAGCAAGAATGGAGGACGAGAATCGCTTTTGCCCTGCGTAGCGTTCCGGGCAGCGGGTAGAACCAGGCAGAGAATTCCCGGCTAGCAGCTTCCCTGTGGCCGGGAAGTGCAAACGTACTACGTTTTCGGCCGAAAACTCGTTTTCCCGCGAAAACGCACACCACGGCTCTTTCTGAGAAAAAGCAAGCACGGAGGACGAGAATCGCTTTTGCCCTGCGTATCGTTCTGAGCAGCGGGTAGGAATAGGCAGAGAATTCCCGGCTAGCAGCTTCCCTGTGGCGGGGAAGTGCAAACGTACACGTTTTCGGCCGAAAACGCGTTTTCCCGCGAAAACGCACACCACGGCTCTTTCTGAGAAAAAGCAAGCACGGAGGACGAGAATCGCTTTTGCCCTGCGTAGCGTTCCGGGCAGCGGGTAGAACCAGGCAGAGAATTCCCGGCTAGCAGCTTCCCTGTGGCCGGGAAGTGCAAACGTACACGTTTTCGGCCGAAAACGCGTTTTCCGGCGAAAACGCACACCACGGCTCTTTCTGAGAAAAAGCAAGCACGGAGGACGAGAATCGCTTTTGCCCTGCGTAGCGTTCCGGGCAGCGGGTAGAACCAGGCAGAGAATTCCCGGCTAGCAGCTTCCCTGTGGCCGGGAAGTGCAAACGTACACGTTTTCGGCCGAAAACGCGTTTTCCCGCGAAAACGCACACCACGGCTCTTTCTGAGAAAAAGAAAGCACGGAGGACGAGAATCGCTTTTGCCCTGCGTAGCGTTCCGGGCAGCGGGTAGAACCAGGCAGAGAATTCCCGGCTAGCAGCTTCCCTGTGGCCGGCAAGTGCAAACGTAAACGTTTTCGGCCGAAAACGCGTTTTCCCGCGAAAACGCACACCACGGCTCTTTCTGAGAAAAAGCAAGCACGGAGGACGAGAATCGCTTTTGCCCTGCGTAGCGTTCCGGGCAGCGGGTAGAACCAGGCAGAGAATTCCCGTCTAGCAGCTTCCCTGTGGCCGGGAAGTGCAAACGTACACGTTTTCGGCCGAAAACGCGTTTTCTGGCGAAAACGCACACCACGGCTCTTTCTGAGAAAAAGCAAGCACGGAGGACGAGAATCGCTTTTGCCCTGCGTAGCGTTCCGGGCAGCGGGTAGAACCAGGCAGAGAATTCCCGGCTAGCAGCTTCCCTGTGGCCGGGAAGTGCAAACGTACTACGTTTTCGGCCGAAAACTCGTTTTCCCGCGAAAACGCACACCACGGCTCTTTCTGAGAAAAAGCAAGCACGGAGGACGAGAATCGCTTTTGCCCTGCGTATCGTTCTGAGCAGCGGGTAGGAATAGGCAGAGAATTCCCGGCTAGCAGCTTCCCTGTGGCGGGGAAGTGCAAACGTACACGTTTTCGGCCGAAAACGCGTTTTCCGGCGAAAACGCACACCACGGCTCTTTCTGAGAAAAAGCAAGCACGGAGGACGAGAATCGCTTTTGCCCTGCGTAGCGTTCCGGGCAGCGGGTAGAACCAGGCAGAGAATTCCCGGCTAGCAGCTTCCCTGTGGCCGGGAAGTGCAAACGTACACGTTTTCGGCCGAAAACGCGTTTTCCGGCGAAAACGCACACCACGGCTCTTTCTGAGAAAAAGAAAGCACGGAGGACGAGAATCGCTTTTGCCCTGCGTAGCGTTCCGGGCAGCGGGTAGAACCAGGCAGAGAATTCCCGGCTAGCAGCTTCCCTGTGGCCGGGAAGTGCAAACGTACACGTTTTCGGCCGAAAACGCGTTTTCCGGCGAAAACGCACACCACGGCTCATTCTGAGAAAAAGCAAGCACGGAGGACGAGAATCGCTTTTGCCCTGCGTAGCGTTCCGGGCAGCGGGTAGAACCAGGCAGAGAATTCCCGGCTAGCAGCTTCCCTGTGGCCGGGAAGTGCAAACGTACTACGTTTTCGGCCGAAAACGCGTTTTCCGGCGAAAACGCACACCACGGCTCTTTCTGAGAAAAAGCAAGCACGGAGGACGAGAATCGCTTTTGCCCTGCGTAGCGTTCCGGGCAGCGGGTAGAACCAGGCAGAGAATTCCCGGCTAGCAGCTTCCCTGTGGCCGGGAAGTGCAAACGTACACGTTTTCGGCCGAAATCTCGTTTTCCCGCGAAAACGCACACCACGGCTCTTTCTGAGAAAAAGCAAGCACGGAGGACGAGAATCGCTTTTGCCCTGCGTATCGTTCTGAGCAGCGGGTAGGAATAGGCAGAGAATTCCCGGCTAGCAGCTTCCCTGTGGCGGGGAAGTGCAAACGTACACGTTTTCGGCCGAAAACGCGTTTTCCGGCGAAAACGCACACCACGGCTCTTTCTGAGAAAAAGCAAGCACGGAGGACGAGAATCGCTTTTGCCCTGCGTAGCGTTCCGGGCAGCGGGTAGAACCAGGCAGAGAATTCCCGGCTAGCAGCTTCCCTGTGGCCGGGAAGTGCAAACGTACACGTTTTCGGCCGAAAACGCGTTTTCTGGCGAAAACGCACACCACGGCTCTTTCTGAGAAAAAGCAAGCACGGAGGACGAGAATCGCTTTTGAGCTGCGTAGCGTTCAGGGCAGCGGGTAGAACCAGGCAGAGAATTCCCGGCTAGCAGCTTCCCTGTGGCCGGGAAGTGCAAACGTACACGTTTTCGTCCGAAAACGCGTTTTCCGGCGAAAACGCACACCACGGCTCTTTCTGAGAAAAAGCAAGCACGGAGGACGAGAATCGCTTTTGCCCTGCGTAGCGTTCCGGGCAGCGGGTAGAACCAGGCAGAGAATTCCCGGCTAGCAGCTTCCCTGTGGCCGGGAAGTGCAAACGTACACGTTTTCGGCCGAAAACGCGTTTTCCGGCGAAAACGCACACCACGGCTCATTCTGAGATAAAGCAAGCACGGAGGACGAGAATCGCTTTTGCCCTGCGTAGCGTTCCGGGCAGCGGGTAGAACCAGGCAGAGAATTCCCGTCTAGCAGCTTCCCTGTGGCGGGGAAGTGCAAACGTACACGTTTTCGGCCGAAAACGCGTTTTCCGGCGAAAACGCACACCACGGCTCTTTCTGAGAAAAAGCAAGCACGGAGGACGAGAATCGCTTTTGCCCTGCGTAGTGTTCCGGGCAGCGGGTAGAACCAGGCAGAGAATTCCCTGATAGCAGCTTCCCTGTGGCGGGGAAGTGCAAACGTACACGTTTTCGGCCGAAAACGCGTTTTCTCGCGAAAACGCACACCACGGCTCTTTCTGAGAAAAAGCAAGCACGGAGGACGAGAATCGCTTTTGCCCTGCGTAGCGTTCCGGGCAGCGGGTAGAACCAGGCAGAGAATTCCCGGCTAGCAGCTTCCCTGTGGCCGGGAAGTGCAAACGTACACGTTTTCGGCCGAAAACGCGTTTTCCGGCGAAAACGCACACTACGGCTCTTTCTGAGAAAAAGCAAGCACGGAGGACGAGAATCGCTTTTGCCCTGCGTAGCGTTCCGGGCAGCGGGTAGAACCAGGCAGAGAATTCCCGGCTAGCAGCTTCCCTGTGGCCGGGAAGTGCAAACGTACACGTTTTCGGCCGAAAACGCGTTTTCCCGCGAAAACGCACACCACGGCTCTTTCTGAGAAAAAGCAAGCACGGAGGACGAGAATC